>NC_092233.1:54273825-54531325 GCF_036320965.1 Panulirus ornatus
TATCTGTAGTGTTTACGATCATGGTTTCCTCGCGGCTTGCCACATGTACCTGTACCCAAGGTGGATTTCAGCAATTATAGATATCACATTGTCTAGTGTGGGTCTGACACCTTTCATACTAATGTTTCTTTACCCTGTAATGATCATGATACACAACACTACAGCCTCTTGGTCGTTTATAGTCTCTCAAGGTTTTCGTCCTCGCAGGCAAATGCAATTTGGTCAGTGTGGACTATGCCTTCAGTTAGACCAAGTCTGGAGTAGGGGCCCGAGAGCCAACAGGTATATTGAGTGAGGTTAGGTATATGGTCATGGCCCGTACGTCCGACACGTGAGGGATTCCATAGGAACTGGGTGTGTAGACCACTGTTATCGTCTTCTATAAGCAGGGAGTGAATGATCGAGGGAACAGTGTCATGGAGAGCCCTCCTTCAGGTGAGTGTTGCCAGAGCTGGCCTGGGGTCAGAGGGGATTACAGCGTGTACTTGGAGGAGATGTTTCACTGCCATGAGTTCGCAGTGGGCACAGCTGGACTAAGTGCTAAGTTTTTCTTGCTGTGAGAGAGTGAATAAGGTTGTTATTACTGTAAAGAGTATAGGCATCACCGGTCTTACCGTTTTCCCAGCAAGGATCCATCAGCATGTATAAAGCAGTGTGTTGTCTGTCAGTTATGGTGGTCGGCACAATATGTGTACTTATCCGCGTGTTTCACAGTCAAAAGTGGCAGATATACAGGAAGTTTTACGGAGTCAGTACACTGGTTTAGACATGATGTACTTTATGATAATTAGTTGAATATCAAGTAATGAATTGTTGTTCGTTGATTATATCACAGTAATGTAGCAGTTGACATGCCAACTTCTGTACAGAAACTCGACAATATGAGATCCAGAGCTGTTTTTGGAAACGTTGATAATAATCAATAATTTTTGTAAACAAAATCTTGCCAGAGAAGATGCATAATGGGACTTTGTGGTCAGAGTAATGCGGGATGGTAGAATGAAACCTGTGAGGTAGCGGTGGCGAGATGAGGTCAAATGAACGATGACGATTGTGAGGGAAGGTCTGGTTTTAAGAATGTTGTAAGAAAAGTGAGAGGAAGTTAAGCGAAGGAATGAGAGTTACCGTGAGTACATGGGAGTCAATATACATATCTGAGGGCAGTGATGATGAGGGATAGGTCATGTCAGGGAGAGTGTGGTCAGAAGAGTGAGGAAGAAACTAGGGAGGGAATATAAACTAACCATGGCCAGAAGAGTTCCAGTGAGGGTTTGTGAGGTAATGGTAGAGGTGATTCGGAGAGCCAACGAGTCTGGAATTATGGTAGGGGACACAAGAGATTGGCAGATAAAGCTATGAGGAGAACTCAGGTGAAGGAACATAGGGCAGGGTTGATAAGGTCAGGTCAGGTCAGGGAGGGCCAGGCGAAAGATAATGAGGGAAGGTTAAGTGAAGAGTATGAGACGATGGTCGTCATGAGAAGTCGAGTGAGGATGACTGAGGTCACGAGAAGGTCAGTTGTGAGAGGTATCATTGTGACCAAAAGATGAGGGAGATTGAGGTAAAACATGTGACTATGATGAGGGAGATTGAGGTAAGATATTGTGACTATGATGAGGGAGATTGAGATAAGACATGTGACTATGATGATGGAGTGTGGAGTAAGACATGTGACTATGATGAGGGAGTGTGGAGTAAGACATGTGACTATGTTAAGGGAGTGTGGAGTAAGACATGTGACTATGATGATGGAGTGTGATGTAAGATATTGTGACTATGATGAAGGAGATTGAGGTAAGACATGAGATTATGATGAGGGAGTGTGAGGTAAGATAAATGACTATGATGATGGAGTGTGAGGTAAGATAAGTGACTATGATAATGAAGTGTGAGGTAAGACATGTGACTATAGAATGAGGCACTAATGACCATCACGTACCACACAGTAACATACACTCCACTGTAGGTCATTACCTTCCACTTACACACACACACACACACACACACACACACACACACACACACACACACACACACACAGACACTGATAGAAATTCCTCCTACATTTGACTTTTAGTCTCCACGTACACTGACGCTGGTTGACAGTCTGTATGATACACGAACGAACGAGTTTCATCCATTGAGATACTACAGTTAAACTCCCATCTTCAACAATAGCCAAATCTCCATCTAACATTAATGATATTAATATTTTTTTTCTTCAATTCTAGATACAAGGGGAGCTTTGGCAGACGTAGCAGTGGCCATACAAGGTAAGCTTTATCACTTGTTATCTGGTCGAGACAAGTCACACATCCTCTACCGCTTCTGAAACTACAATGCCCTTCCCCAGTCTGATGCTCTGTACATGCCTTCACCCTCTCAAACAATACCCTCCCATGTATTTTCCAGGAATACTCAACAATGTATAATAAATACAAATATATATATATATATATATATATATATATATATATATATATATATATATATATATATATATATATATATATGTATGGATTTGTATGTAGCATTTATGGATCTGGAGAAGGCATATGATAGAGTTGATAGAGATGCTCTGTGGAAGGCATTAAGAGTATATGGTGTGGGAGGTAAGTTGCTAGAATCAGTGAAAAGTTTTTATCGAGGATGTAAGGCATGTGTACGTGTAGGAAGAGAGGAAAGTGATTGGTTCTCAGTGAATGTAGGTTTGCGGCAGGCGTGAGTGATGTCTCCATGGTTGTTTTATATGTTTATGGATAGAGTTGTTATGGAGGTGAAAGCAAGAGTTTTGGAGAGAGGGGCAAGTATGCAGTCTGTTGTGGATGAGAGGACTTGGGAAGTGAGTCAGTTGTTGTTCACTGATGATACAACGCTGGTGGCTGATACGGTTGAGAAACTGCAGTTGGTGAATGTGTTTGGTAAAGTGTGTGAAAGAAGAAAGCTGAGAGTAAGTGTGAATAAGAGCAAGGTTATTAGGTTCAGTGGGGTTGAGGGACAAATCAATTGGGAGGTAACTTTGAATGGAGAAAAAATTGGAGGAAGTGAAGTGTTTTAGATATATAAGGAGTGGATCTGGCAGCGGATGGAACCATGGAAGCGGAAGTGAGTCACAGACTGGGGGAGGGGGCGAAGGTTCTGGGAGCGTTGAAGAATGTGTGGAAGGAGTGAACGTTATCTCGGAAAGCAAAAGTGGGTATGTTTGAAGGAATAGTGTTTCCAACAATGTTATATGATTGTGAGGCATAGGCAATAGACTGGGTTGTGCGGAGGAGGGTGGATGTGTTGGAAATGAGATGTTTGAGGACAATGTGTGGTGTGAGGCGGTTTGATCGAGTAAGTAATGAAAGGGTAAGAGAGTTATGCGATGATAAAAAGAGTGTGGTTGAGAGAGCAGAAGAGGGTGTATGAAATGGTTTGGTCACATGGTGAGAATGAGTGAGGGAAGATTGACAAAGAGGATATATGTGTCAGAGGTCGAGGGAACGAGGAGAAGTGGGAGACCAAATCGGAGGTGGAAGGATAGAGTGAAAAAGATTTTGAACTATTGGGGCCTGAACATACACTAGGGTGAAAGGCGTGCAAGGAATAGAGTGAATTGGAACTATGTGGTATACCGGGTTCGACGTACGTGCTGTCAATGGATTGAACCAGGGCATGTGAAGCGTCTGGGGTAAATCTTGGAAAGTGTTTTGGGGCCTGGATGTGGTAAGGAAGTTGTGGTATCGGTGCATTATACAAGAAAGCAAGAGACTGAGTGTGAACGAATGTGGCCTTTGTTGTCTTTTCCCAGCGCTACCTCGCGCGCATGCGGGGGGGGGGGGGGGGGTGTCTTTATATGTGTGGCGGGATGGCGGCGGGTATGTATGAATGTATGAATATGTACATGTGTATATATGTATATGTCTGTGTATGTATATGTATGTATGCGTTGAAATGTATAGGTATGTACATGTATATATATGTATATATATACATATGTATGTGTGTGGGTTGGGCCATCCTTTTGTCTCTTTCCTTGCGCACCTAGCTAACGTTGGAGACAGCGACAAATTATAATAAAAAAAATATTTGTGAGTATTTTGAAGGTTTGCTGAATGTGCTTGATGACAGAGTGGCAGACATAGGGTGTTTTGGTCGAGGTGGTGTGCGAAGTGATAGGATCAGGGAGAATGGTTTGTTAAACAGAGAAGAGGTAGTGAAAGCTTTGCGGAAGATGAAAGCCGGCAAGACGGCGGGTTTGGATGGTATTGCAGTGGAATTCATCAAAAAATGGGGTGACTGTGTTGTTGATTGGTTGGTGAGGATATTCAGTGTATGTATGGTTCATTTCCCATCAGGCGATCATATCCGAGCGGTAGCGCTCCCGCCTGTTGCACAGGGGTCCCGGGTTCGATCCTGGCTGTTGGAGGTTAGTATGTTCTATGAAGATGCGCGTTCATATGCACTTTGTTCGTATTCATATACCTTCGCGTTTTGCAGTTAAGTATGGTAAAATGCTATCTGCTGGCTGTGTGAGCCTGATAGGAAATGACCGGTGTAGACCCCGTTGCTCAGCAACGTGAGACGAAGGGTATTCAAGTACATAGTATTCGAATAGTCATTTCCCTATTAGGGGCGATCATAGCCTAGCGGTAGCGCTCCCGCCTGTTGCACAGGTGTCCCGGGGTTCGATCCTGGTTGTTGGAGGTTTGTATGTGATATCTATATATATATATATATATATATATATATATATATATAGAGAGAGAGAGAGAGAGAGAGAGAGTGTGTGTTGATCGTCATTTACCGCTTTGGCGAGTTAGCGCCAGGATATGACGAAGAACAGCTGTGGTAGTTGCTCACATCCTCTTTCTTTCTCCCCGTCAGTAGAAGGTGAGCGGGAGGACCAGACATGGCATGATCAAAAGCAGACTGACGATAGGAGAGTAACGTAGTCCCTCTTGCTAGAGGGATCCCCTGATCATAATGACCTCCAATTCCTCCCTGTGATTAGACCACTGGATGTGAACTTCATAAACCCTAGTGTTCAGCTCTTAGAACTCGTCATGATAATCGTTCCTGATAGGTTTGGACACTGTGATACACTAAGTGGCATCATCCTTAAGTTCAATGTGGCTGTTTCTCTTCTGTATTATCTTCCAGGTGCCAACGAAATGATCACAGATCTCTCGCAAGCCTTCAGTGCCCACATCTCGGAGTACGCCTCAGCCAGAGAAGGTAATGTCCAAGAATTCCACATGTGACGCAGGTCTTTGGGGCGCCTCATTGATGTCTAGTGAATCCATGGGTGTTGTGCTACGTCTTGTGGCCGCCTCTTTGGTGAGGGTTATCAACACAGCCTTTTGTCCACGGTGTTGCCAGACTCCGCCTCTCGAAGTTACACCGTCAGTGATAGGTCATCCTATACGAGGCTCTGTATCACTGGGCGTAGCGTCTCGTAAAAGAAATTCTGTCTCAAAAGGAGTCAAAACTTCACTGCTACTGGAGGTAGCGCTGTCCTAGGTTGCAGGAGCCTTCAGAAAGGTCCTGGGAACTATGTAATGTATGTACTGAAATACGAAACGTAACATCTTATGTAATATCGACTCACTAGGGTCTGACTAAGACCCTTTGCGACCCCTGTAATTTTTTTGCGCTACCGCTCGCAGGATGAGCATAGGGTGCACAATGAATTTGCCCGGGGGACAACAGCACAAATCAATTACTCCATAACCTCTCCGGCTCATATGCTAAGCCGACATATTAACCTTTGAA
Organism: Panulirus ornatus; assembly: GCF_036320965.1. Lineage (NCBI taxonomy): Eukaryota > Metazoa > Arthropoda > Malacostraca > Decapoda > Palinuridae > Panulirus > Panulirus ornatus. Next base: position 54,279,583 of record NC_092233.1, read on the forward strand.
GTAATACTGAACTTCTTCACCGTACCACTAGACTCTGTTTGCCATAGGATCACGGGGTTACAAAACTTTGCTGATCAACTTACACCATTAAACCTACAGTTTAACTATCTAACCTAGAGGTGGTCTTGTTGTCATATTTCTCTTACACCACCTTGCATCACACGCTTGATCAAGAGGTGTTGTGGGAATACGGCCGATGTGAGAAAGACACGTCCCCATGTCAGGTCACCATAACCCACGTAGCGGCTCCTCAAGCCTCTCGTTTTCCATCTTGTCTGAAAGCTTTGCCCTCGTGCGCAAGAAACTCACTTGATCACGTCCAGCACAGACGACCGTAGAGACACGCATACAATGATTGTGGACGACCTACCACAACCACCAACCAACCAATCAACAACTTGGTGATTATAGGCCGTAATTGTTGATCTTGTAATGATTCACAACGACCTCGTCCGTTACTGTCAACCGTTGCTATTTGTCCGTTACTGTCAACAGCTGCTGTTTGAATTTTTAAGATTAAGGATCTGCTAATGAAGAGAAGGCGCCATTTGATCAAACGTGCATTTCTCTTGTAGTTTCCCCCCCAACGTCCATTTAGAATCGATAATAAACGCCATCAGTCATGATTATTTACACGAAATATTACAGTCAACAGTTTACCTCAACTCTTTAAGAGCCATTCAGTAGTTGCTGCTAACTACATCCATGTAAGAACGTTATATACGGATTCTATCGTCCTCCTGTAACAATGATGGTGAGATGTATTCTGTGAACTCGTGACATTGCGACAGTCACTGTTACAAGTGTTTATCTCCGGCAGAGTAGATGCTGGCGTGAAGGAGAGCATCATCAACATTCTGCTACGGGAGATTGAGGAACTGGAGCAGAAGATCGCTGACCTCGAGGACGACGCTTGCCAGCTACGAGACCAGATAGTGGAGCGAGACCAAGTGATCGAGCAACAGAAAACGAAGATACAGGAACAAGAGGGGGCGCTACGAGAAACAGAAGATGCCTTACGAAGGACAGGCGTGGGCCGGAGGGAGAAGGAGATGCTCATGGTAGGAGACCACCGTCAGATAAGGGAAGACCATCATCTCCAGGTCGACGACGAAGGCCAGGGGACCACAGGGAGAGTTGCCATATACCCTGACGTGTGCGCGTCTTACTTGCTTCACATGAAGCAACGCAGGCAAGAGATCAGCGACTTGAAGACTCAACTTCGAGAAAACAACAAGAGGCGCCTGAGCCAGGAGTCCCACAACCAGCAGCTTCAGGAGGATAACCAGCGTCTACAGGAGGATAAGAACGTCCTGGATGAGGAGCTGCGAGCGTGTCAGAAAAATATAACAGACAGGTGAGTCATCTTGAGCATTGATCCACCGTCTCGAAACTTTGGATATGAATTCAGATTCTAAAATCCACTTCTGATCCAACATTAGATATGAAGTGATTTACGAGGGACACCTTTCACTCTATACTGTGAGTTAATGATAGAATAGATTACTGAAGTGTTCTCTTTGTTAATGATAGAATAGATTACTGAAGTGTTCTCTTAGTTAATGATAGAATAGATTACTGAAGTGTTCTCTTAGTTAATGATAGAATAGATTACTGAAGTGTTCTCTTAGTTAATGACAGAATAGATTACTGAAGTGTTCTCTTAGTTAATGATAGAATAGATTACTGAAGTGTTCTCCTTTTCAAAGATTGCTGTAATCTTAGGACATATGTTCGTGCAAGTGTCAGTTCACCTTGTGTACTCTATGAAGCCACCGACAGAGCTCGCTCAGTCTCTCTCTCTCTCCCTCTCTCTCTCTCTCCCTCTCTCTCTCCCTCTCTCTCTCTCTGTCTCTCTCTCTCTCTCTCTCAGGCCAAATGTCAAAGCTTACTTCACCTGAAGCTTTCCTGCGAAGCGGTTCCAACGTGGACCAACCATCTGTGCCTTCGAGTAAATGACATTAAATTACGTTCAATGACATCAGTTGGATTTGGAATGTAAGTGACATAATTTCTTGGTGCTTCACTATACAGACCGTCAACCCCCTCAACCACACACCAATTTTTGACCTGACCTACACCATACAGAATCTTGGGAGACTCGTTTTTATATGACTTGTTGATTATAACCAGCAAATTGGTTTGTGGTTGAGGGTGTTGACCGTCCGTATAGTGAAGCACCAAGAATTATGGTACTTCCATTTACATCCTAGTGCTTTGTGGTCTATAACACAACTGAGAACCTTAACTCCCATTCTTACACCTAAGGTAACGTTGTGGACTTCTGAGCAGTTACCGGAAACAAGGCGATTGGAAAAGGGTTGGAGCGGTGACATGAAGTGGGAAGGTGATTGGAAACGGGTACTATCGGCGACGTGAAGCGGGAAAGTGATTGGAAACGGGTTGGAGAGGTGACGTGAAGTGGGAAGGTGATTGGAAACGGGTTGGAGCGGCGACGTGAAGTGGGAAGGTGATTGGAAATGGGTTAGATCGGTGACGTGAAGCGGGAAAGTAATTGGAAACGGGTTGGAGCGGTGACATGAAGTGGGAAGGTGATTGGAAACGGGTGGGAGCGGTGACTTGAAGTGGGAAGGCGATTGGAAAAGGGTTGGAGCGGTGACATGATGTGGGAAGGTGATTGGAAACGGGTTGGAGCGGTGACGTGAAGTGGGAAGGTGATTGGAAACGGGTTGGAGCGGTGACATGAAGCGGGAAGGTGATTGGAAACGGGTTGGAGCGGTGACATGAAGCGGGAAGGTGATTGGAAACGGGTTAGAGCGGTGACATGATGCGTGAAGGTGATTGGAAACGGGTTGGAGCGGTGACGTGAAGTGGGAAGGTGATTGGAAACGGGTTAGAGCGGTGACATGATGCGTGAAGGTGATTGGAAACGGGTTGGAGCGGTGACGTGAAGTGGGAAGGTGATTGGAAACGGGTAGGAGAGGTGACGTGAAGTGGGAAGGTGATTGGAAACGGGTTAGAGCGGTGACATGATGCGTGAAGGTGATTGGAAACGGGTTGGAGCGGTGACATGAAGCGGGAAGGTGATTGGAAACGGGTTAGAGCGGTGACGTGAAGCGGGACGACGGCGATTTCGACCAAAGTGAATCATTTTTCAATAAACTATTTTTTTTTTCATTTTAAATTGACGGATTTTCCTTGGCTCGTTAGTGACCGTGTTTACCAGGGGAATCTGATGACATGAATCGTATTTTCCCCCCCCACTTCTCCTCTCCCTGAACAATAGAGGGTGAGAAATAGAATGAAGGAAAAATTGCCAGAGACGAAAAAGAAACGTAGGACGTGTAGGGAAATTCTAATCGATGGTGGTCATGTAAGGCCATCCTTATTGGCTGGGGATCGTGGCTTGGACCCATCCCTGGTGATGGGTGTCTGTCTGCTTGGACCCATCCCTGGTGATGGGTGTCTGTCTGCTTGGACCCATCCCTGGTGATGGGTGTCTGTCTGCTTGGACCCATCCCTAGTGATGGGTGTCTGTCTGCTTGGACCCATCCCTGGTGATGGGTGTCTGTCTGCTTGGACCCATCCCTGGTGATGGGTGTCTGTCTGCTTGGACCCATCCCTGGTGATGGGTGTCTGTCTGCTTGGACCCATCCCTGGTGATGGGTGTCTGTCTGCTTGGACCCATCCCTAGTGATGGGTGTCTGTCTGTAGGCGGCTTCCGTCTGCACTCGGTCCTTCTTGTCCTCTGTATCTGATTATTTTTCTTTCTGTCTTTGAGGGGAAGTGTGACCTTTCTGTTCTTGTGAAATTTGATGTAGAATAAAATAAAAAATTGTATACTGTTGTTAAGATATTAATCTATATGATGGGAAATGACAACAAATTTCACTTTTAAGTACTTTTGAACTAATGGGTGTTTATATAGCCATGTTAATGCAGTTATCTTCCATTGATCATATATATATATATATATATATATATATATATATATATATATATATATATATATATATATATATATATATAGCTTGAGCTAGGTACCCAATTTAGCGACCAACCTGTAGTGGTGGATGAATAGCTGGGTTGACTGTGGACCGACTGCCGCAACCAGGATTCGAACCTATGCGCTCGACCCTGGGCGGCCTGTGAATGCGTCACGGTCGGGATGGCTTATGTATACAAGCCGTTATTCAGTAAAGGTATACACTACCTTTACCTTGACTAATGCAGAGTTACGATCACCATTTCTTTTGGGCCAACAGGATAATTGTGGACTGTGCGGATTACTTTCGCCAGGGTGTGAGGGAAAGTGGCGTCTACCGGATCTATCCGAACAGGTGAGTTCTGGCTTCGATGTTCGCCTCAAACGTTCCGCAAGTGGGCTGGGCTGTGGCCATATACATTCGGATGTGCAGTACAGCTGCGGTTGGCTCAAATTATCTTATATACAGTGTTGGTATTTTTTTGATGGGTCTCTGTGTTGTCAACCTAAGCTTTTACACCAAACAGCTACGAACATGTGAACTACTGAATGCGCTTGCTGAGTTCATTGTTGTGGTCAGTGATAAGGACAATGTTCTTTGATTTTCTCAAGGTAAAGTAGTCGTTATGGTCTGGTAATTGGTTTCATCACTAAGCTAGACTGATGATTTTTTCTTTGTTTGATTTGGTTAGATGACCTGACAGCGTCCGTGTGACTGGATGAAAGACCTGTCTGTGTTAATGGCTTTGACTGTATGAGCAGAGGAATTTCTGGCAGTGTTTAGGAATGTATTTGTAACAAGGTGACATGATTGGGCGGTCCACATATTGTTCATAGGCCTGACTGCAATTAGGGAACAATATGAAAACCAGAAGAGAGATTATCTTCAGGTTTAGGTCTGTACGTTCTAGAAAGTCTGTGGATATCAAACTTAAAACTTGTTTTAGATGAATATCGATCATCCACCGAAAATAAAACTTTCCACTCTTCTCAGTTTATCCTTATTGGTTTTCTTTGGTATGACATCCTGTTTTCTTTGGTAAGACATTAAGCAGACATTCGTTACATAATTCCACACTTATATGTTCGTTCGTCTGGACTCCAATAAGCTTTCAGGCATCATATCCTCATATGAATGTTTCTGATATCTAAAGTTTTTCATCTTAATCATATTTTCCATTTGATACTCAGCCAATTCTAAAAGCACTAACAACACAAGTCCAACTCATCACACGTCGTGTTATGATATGAGTGCAACTTGCTCTTTGAAGACACTAAATATTAACTCCTTAATCTACTGCCCTGCATTAAACTCACACAGACAAACACGCATCACCACATTTGACCTGTGATTCTGCCTATTGGACGTTCCCAGTTTACTGTGCGCTGCTGAAGCAGGAATAGGGGAGAAAGAATACTTCCCACGTATTCCCTGCGAGTCGTAGAAGGCGACTAAAAGGGGAGGGAGCGGGGTGCTGGAAATCCTCCCCTCTCAATTCTTTTTAATTTTCCAAAAGAAGGAACAGAGAAGGGGGCCAGGTGAGGATATTCCCTCAATGGCCCAGTCCTCAGTTCTTAACGCTACCTCGCTAACGCGGGAAATGGCGAATAGTTTGAAAAAAAAAAAAAAAAGAATATATATATATATATATATATATATATATATATATATATATATATATATATATATATATATATTGCAAAAGGTCTCAGTGGTGCGTGTGATATAGTATATGCTGATAACCATGAGGAAAATGAAACACGGTTAAGTTCCCAAGTGCATCTTCATGTAATGATCACATCGTCAGGGGAGATACAAGAATGAGATAGAAGTCGTAAAACAGTCAGTTGATATGCAAAGAAGAGACGTAGCTAAGACGCCAATGTTAAACAAGCGTTACAGGATAACTCTCTGCTGCATCAGTTTAACGTGTGAGAGAGAGAGAGAGAGAGAGAGAGAGAGAGAGAGAGAGAGAGAGAGAGAGAGAGAGAGAGAGAGAGAGAGAGAGAGAGAGAGAGAGAGAGGCGTATGTATACACAACTTTAGCTTATGATCTAGTCACATGGATTTTTGCTCCTAGAGTATCACACAATTTCTCATCTTCATCCCCCTCATTTCCCCAGTTCGACTGCGGGTTTTAGAGTGTACTGCAAGTTCGAGCACGGCCAAGCGTGGACGGTGTTCCTCTCCCGCCTTCTCCAGACGACACAGGTGAACTTCGCCCGGCCCTGGCAGGACTACAGGGACGGCTTTGGGGATCCTATTGGAGAACATTGGCTGGGTACGTCAAGTCCACCCGAAGGTCTCCTCGTATCACTGGAATTCTTAAGCTCTTTCGAACTGAAATGATGATTATAATGATAATTCTTATGACGCTGATTATAGCACTGCTACTGATACTACTACTATTACCACTATTTCTACTACTTCTACTACTACTATTACTACTACTACCACTACTATTACTACTACTACTACTACTACTACTACTACTACTACTACTACTACTACTACTATTATTATTATTATTACTACTACTACTACTATTACGACTACTACTACTACTACTATTACTACCACCACCACTACTACTACTAACACTACTACTACACGACTACTACTTCTTCTACTACTACTACTACTACTACTACTACTACTAATTTTCTTTCAGAAAATGCCATTCGGGTGAGGTTAATTGTTCTCAATGAGTCGTTGGAATTCATGATGTTCCGTAGGACAGATGTTAGATGTAAATACCAGAAAGCTCCAGTTTGTTCTTGGTCAGACTGACGTTCCTACTAGACAAGCCAGTGCATGGAATGATAAATGTCTTCACTTACAGGGAATGAACACCTCCACCTACTGACCAGTGGAGAGATCTCGTACACACTGAGGGTCGACGCTAGGAACCTACAAGGGGAACTGCGGACTGGGGAGTGGATGTCCTTCAGTGTCAGTGATGAAGCCAATGGGTATGTTGTGGGCAGACCTCTGGTTCGCCCGCCAGGTACCTGAACATTGACACAGTCATCCATTGCCATGTTGTACCTTGTCATGCCATGACTTGTTATTCTGTAACTTGTCATACAATTACTTCTTATGCCGTAACTTGTCATACCATGACTTGTTATGCTGTAACTTGTCATACCATGACTTGTTACGCTGTAACTTGTCATACCATGACTTGTTATGCTGTAACTTGTCATACCATGACTTGTTATGCTGTAACTTGTCATACCATGACTTGTTATGCTGTAACTTGTCATACAATAACTTGTTATGACGTAGCTTGTCATACCATGACTTGTTATGCCGTAACTTGTCATACGGCGATTCGCAATGCCACAATTTACCATTTCGTGCCTTGCCAAAGCATCATCCACAGTCAATGCTATTTCGTAAATGCCATGCGATTCCAGGTTGTCTAATGTGATACTTTGCCGTTTATATTATATTGTCAGAAAATATCTTGTTCTATTTTGCCGTGTTACACAGGTTTTTGCTATGATATCTTCCAATAGTTGTTATTCATGTCGTGTTTTGCTTTGCAGATTCTTGAGCACTTCATCAAATACCACCATTTCATATATGAACACCTTACCACATAGATCCCATACCACGTAAAAGCACCGTCACATTCTGTTACTGTTTGATAACCAGCAACCAAATTTCCCACCTGCACCAGCTATAGATATGTAGCTTTAAGAAAAGGGGACTGAGCCTTTGAGGAAATGTTCTCACTTGGCCCCTTTCTCTATTCCTTCTTTTGGAAAATTAAAAACGAGAGGGGAGGATTTCCAGCCCCCCTGCTTCCTCCCCTTTCAGTCGTCTTCTACGACACGCAGGGAATACGTGGGAAGTATTCTTTCTCCCCTTATCCCCAGGGAATATATATATATATATATATATATATATATATATATATATATATATATATATATATATATATATATATATATATATATATATATATATATATATATATATATATGCAGATAACCACGAGGAAAATGAAACACTATAAGTTCCAAGTGCACTTTCGTGTAATGATCACATCGTCAGGGGAGATATAAGAATGAGATAGAAGACGTAGAACAGTCAGTTGATATACAAGGAAGAGACGTAGCTAAGACGCCATTGGTAAACAGCTGTCACCAGATGGTGGTGTTCGGGTTGGTGGTGTTCGGGTCTGGCATCATGTTGTCATAAAATCTTTCTCATGTGGACAGGACAAGGAAATGTTTAAAAAAGATTTTCCTACAACAAAGTTATCAGGTTTGTATAAACCTTCACCAATATTAATGTTGTGATTCTTTGTGTATTCAATAAAAGAAGATTCAGTGATATTTCTCGTGATAAAGGAGTTACAGTTGATAACTGAATTAGCGTTACTCCAGCCAGTACATTGGTCATGATTTTTAATCTATGTTGCTTAAGTCTAACTTATAGATCTTGACCAGTTTGCCCAATATAAAAGAAACTACAGTTTTTACAAAGGATTTTATAAACACAGCCTACAGAATTTTTTGGTGAGTTTTTAAGATATTCTTTATAGTATTGTTATTGCTGAAGGCTACATTTACATTAAAGGATTTAAGTTACCTAAGAAGTAACGTAAAATTATCAATAAAAGGGAGAAGATGTATTCCACAGGGTCCAAGTCAAAGTATTCTAGATCTTTCATTGATAAATCCCTTCAGTTGGCAAAGAAATCATTTTATATAGTTACACCCAAACCTCCCCTTGATACCAAGAATCTTTTAGTTCTCCCTTTTATTGATAATTTTACATTACTTCGTAGGTTGCTTAAATCCTTTGATTAGATATAGCCTTCAGCAATAACAATATGATGAAAAGAAATCTTAAGTAAAAATGAACAAGAAAATCTTGCGGGCTGTGTTTACACAATACCTTGTAAAAACTGTAATATGTTTTATGTTGGGCAGACTGGTAAGGATGTTTATGTTAGGCTTAAGCAAAATGAGCATGATAGAAGAACAGGACAAGAATCTAATTGTACTGACTGGAGTAACATTAATTCAGTTATCAGCTGTAACTCTTTTACCACGAGAAATATCATTGAATCTTCTATTATCAAATGCACAATCATAACAATATTAGTGAAGGTCTATACATACTTGATAGCTTTGTCGTAGGCAAACTTTGTAAACGGTTCCCTCTCCTGTCCACATAATACAAATTTAACGACAGCATGATGCCAGACCCGAACACCACCATCTGGTAACGGTTGTTTACCGATGGCTTCTTAGTTACGTCACATCCTTGTTTATCAACTGACTGTTCTACGTTTTCTATCTTATTCTTGTATATCCCCTGAAGATGTGATCACTACACGATAATGCACTTGGAACTTATCGCGTGCATCCCCGTAGATCTTACTTAGCACGGTCGGTGATGGATGTAATCCTCCTCCTCCCTCCCTCTTCAGGTATTCCCTGCGTGTCAGAGGCTACAGCAGCGTCACCAGTACCTGGGCGATGACATGAGCTACCGCGATGGCATGGGCTTCTCCACCCTCGACAGGGACCAAGACAAATGGCCCGGTGGTAGGTATTACCCCAGCAGCATGGCGAGGGTGGTGGATGCCACACATCCTCTTGTACTGCTGCTCTCAACTGAGAATGGGTTAACTTTTCATCCGAGTAGTTTGTGAATGTGTCTATGAATGACCTAGTTACGTTATGATCGTACACCTGTTGAGGGATATTAGACTTGGGTTATTAGTGGCTGTTAATGCCTGAGAGTTGAATGATTCTGTTTGATTGATGATCACAAGTATTGGGTGAAGCACTTGGGTAGTTAAAGGTTATATTTTACAAATTAAATGTACTAATTCACCCATAGGTGAAAGGTAGCAAGAAAAACTGAAAGCAGGAGTCAGGAATTTATTCTCTTCAGGATTCGATAAAGTCTCCTTCAGGAGAAAATCTATCCTCCTGAAGAAGGTGTTGTGGAAACGTGTTGAGAAGAATCTAAAGTCCTGACTCTCAGTTGCAGTTTTCGCTGCTACCTTTAACATATCTGTTGTTATGGACGATGATAATGGTTCACTTGAGGTTATAGACATATGAGTCACGAGATGGCATATGGGGAGGTTAAAGGTCGTGTAAATGTGACTGGATGTATGGATGATCTGGCTTGTCACTGCTGATAAACATAAGACTCTTGCATTTGATGATATTTACGAGCGGCTTTGGACGTGTGACGGGCGACGGTCATACCCGTGGTCGAGTGCTGGGCTGAATGACGACGTGTCTTGGTCCATAACTGTAGGTATATATCCTACTTGGCAGTGCAGAGTCAATGGTTCCGAAGACTTGGTTCAAAGACTTGTCCAGATAACTGGTTGAGAACAGGTTTATTTTGAAATGGGCGGGCCGAGAAATGACGCTGATGTCCAGTACTGTGGCGACGCTGACAATTAGTGAAGGTGAGAATGTAGTGAAGATGTAGTTTTATTGAAGAGAGCAATTTTGGTTTGATAATGATATTAGCAAAATGAGCATGGATTATAACATGTATGTGTATGTTAATTTACCACGATAAGTGTTTCATTTTCCCCGTGGACTCATAGGAATATACTTGATCACGCGCAAAATTGTGATCCTTTCCAACATATATATATATATATATATATATATATATATATATATATATATATATATATATATATATATATATATATATATATATATATATATGTCTTTTTTTTTCATACATATTCGCCTTATCCCGCGTTAGTGAGGTAGGGTTAAGAACAGAGGAGTGAGCCTTAGAGGGCATATCCTCACCTGGCCCACCTCTCCGTTCCTACTTTTGAATTATAACAGGAGGGGAGGATTTCCAGCCCCTACTCCCTTCCTTTTTAGTCGCTTCTACGACACGCAGGGAATACGTGGGAAGTATTCTTTCTCCCCTAACCCCAGGGATATATATATATATATATATATATATATATATATATATATATATATATATATATATATATATATATATATATATATATATATATATATATATATATATATATATATTACATTTATATATGTTACATTTCACAGGTCACTGTGCAGGTAGCCGTCGTGGAGGTTGGTGGTACAAGTATTGTAGCTGGGCCTCCCCGACAGCCCCTTTGAGCAGCGACGACGACGACAGATGGGCCGTGATGTCGTGGGCGTACTTCACCCCAGGGCACAGGGTCTGGACCACTCTGAGGGAGTTAAAGATGATGGTCCGTCGTCGCTGACCACCACCACCAACACCCCTCCCCTAGCGCAAGGTGGTGGCGGTGGCACACCCACAAGACTACGGAGGCTGAGGTCAAGTGACTCCTCTCTCAGTGGTCGTCCTCCGTTGACCGTTATTCTCGCTATCCAAACTCCCGTGAGTCACTCACTGCTTGTGTTATCTTGAACTGCGCTGAAGGAAAGACAACGTGTAAAAGAAGACAAAGAAATAGTGTTAGAAGATAAGGTGCTGTTTTTTCTGAGAGGCGGGAGAGTTTTTTTATATGTGACTCACGTTCAAGGAAAAAAAGGGGGGTGGCGTTGGCATTGCTAGTAAGAGCACTGTCGACGGTCACAGAAAACCCCAAGGCAGTTCATAGGTGATGGTATGAGCGGTACGAGCAGTACCAGTGAGCTATAAGCCTCTTGCTTGGCTCACACGAGGCAATGTGAGTGGTAAGGGCAGTACCAGTGAGCTATAAGCCTTTTGCTTGGCCTACAGGAGGCAATGTGAGTGGTGCGAGCAGTAGCAGTAAGCTATAAGGCTCTCGCTTAGCTCACACAAGACAATGTGAGTGGTAAGGGCGGTACCAGTGAGCTATAAGCCTCTCGCTTGGCCTACAGGAGGCCATGTGAGTGGTAAGGGAGGTACTATTGCTTGGCCCACAGGAGGCAATGTGAGGGGTCGGCAGAATCTGTGAGCTGCTAACCTTTATCCAGCTCACTCGAGGCAATGTGATGACGGAACCGTCTGATGTTGGTAGCTCTCCAGCTGGTTCACAGAAGTCCTCTTGAGTGGTTCGAGGGGACAGCAGTCAGCAGACAGCCCCCCCACCCTTCCCCTCTCTCTCTCTCTATCTCGCTCGCACGTGACACCGTGGGACATGTGGAGAGTATATGTAGGCTGAGAGAGTGTCCTTCACATGCTCCGAGCCGACGGAGGCTGGGTTGATCATCAGGGGAGCGTCTTTGAAGTGTTCGAGTCTCCCTTGACCCACACAAGTTGGTGAAGGCCTCACCTTGTAGCTGATAGACCAACGTTAAACTCACATAAAGCTGTTTGTGTGGTGAGAGCAGCACCTGTACCTTGTGGACACACACACACACACACACACACACACACACACACACACAAGGCGCTGTGAGTGGTGTGGGCAACACCTTTAACTTGGCAGCCAACTATACCTGGTAACACGCAAGGCATCATGAATGCCAACATTTTGGATTTGGTTGGTCTTCATTTTGGCTTTATAAGGCAGTGTAAGTGGTGAGAGCAGGCAGTACCAGTGAGCAGCGAGGCCCTCGCCTGGCACACGCATGGCAGTGTAAATGGTGAGGGCAGTACCAGTGAATAGCCAGAGAGACATTCCTCTGGCGCACACAAGGCAGTGTAAGTGGTGAGGGCAGTACCAGTGAGCAGGGAGGCCCTCACCTGGCGCACAAGAGGCAGTGTAAGTGGTGAGGGCAGTACCAGTAAATAGGCAGAGAGGCATTTACCTGGCGCACACAAGGCAATGTAAGTGGTGAGGGCAGTACCAGTGAGCAGGGAGGCTCTCACCTAGCTCACTAGGCAGTGTAAGTGGTGAGGGCAGTACCAGTGAGCAGGGAGGCTCTCACCTAGCTCACAAGGCAGTGTAAGTGGCGAGGGCAGTACCAGTGAGCAGGGAGGCCCTCACCCAGCTCACAAGGCAGTGTAAGTGGTGAGGGCAGTACCAGTGAGCAGGGAGGCCCTCACCTGGCTCACAAGAGGCAGTGTATCCACTTCTATACATGATAATTCCGAGCGGCTTTTTTGAAGGCTCAGGTGGGCCTGGCCTAGGAGTAGGACCAGCCTAGTTACATGATGATCGAACGGTAATCGAATGCAATGAGAACGTACACTATATAGTGAACAGTGCACCCCTGTGTGAACTTCCCATACATTACATACACAATGCACGTACAATACATGAACATACGACCAGAATTTCAAAGAAGCATATTTTACTAGGAAAAATCGTACTGCCGTATCTGTTTATAGAAAAAAACGTGATGAATACGGCAAAAACGTAATGCAATTGAACCATGTTTAATCTTCGGCACATTTGATCGTAATGTAAATACGTCTTATGACCATTTGAAATGTGACAAACTGTTAACTGAAATGATTATTAAGAATTATCCACCAGAATAACCCTGTCCACACACAGTGTATAGAGAGGAAGGTCAGATGTCAGGTCACATAATTAGTGGCCACCTGCACTCCAGGGGGATTAATGAAGCCCCGCCTCACTGCTACCTCTGTGCTTTTAAGGACCTCAACACCTGTGTCTCCCTCACTCTGTCTGAGGATGTAATAAACGAAAGTACTCACCTTTTTTAAGTTCTCTTTCCATTGGTGATTGTTTCATATACCTCTTCGCTGTGAAGCAAAGGTTCTTCATATATATATGAAGGAACAGAGAAGGGGGCCAGGTGAGGGTATTCCCTCAAAGGCCCAGTCCTCTGTTCTTAACGCTACCTCGCTATCGCGGGAAATGGCGAATAGTATGAAATATATATTATTTTATTATTTTGCTTTGTCGCTGTCTCCCGCGTTAGCGAGGTGGCGCAAGGAAACATACGAAAGAATGGCCCAACCCACCCACATACACATGTATATACATACACGTCCACACACGCAAATATACATACCTATACATCTCAACGTATACATATATATACACACACAGACATATACATATATAAACATGTACATAATTAATACTGTCTGCCTTTATTCATTCCCATCGCCACCTCGCCACACATGTAATAACAACCCCCTTCCCCCTCATGTGTGCGAGGTAGTGCTAGGAAAAGACGACAAAGGCCCCATTCGTTCACACTCAGTCTCTAGCTGTCATGTAATAATGCACCGAAACCACAGCTCCCTTTCCACATCCAGGCCCCACAAAACTTTCCATGGTTTACCCCAGACGCTTCACATGCCCTGGTTCAATCCATTGACAGCATGTCGGCCCCGGTATACCAAATCGTTCCAATTCACTCTATTCCTTGCACGCCTTTCACCCTCCTGCATGTTCAGGCCCCGATCACTCAAAATCTTTTTCACTCCATCTATCCACCTCCAATTTGGTCTCCCACTTCTCCTCGTTCCCTCCACCTCTGACACATATATCCTCTTGGTCAATCTTTCCTCTCTCATTCTCTCCATGTGACCAAACCATTTCAAAACACCCTCTTCTGCTCTCTCAACCACACTCTTTTTATTACCACACATCTCTCTTACCCTTACATTACTTACTCGATCAAACCACCACACACCACATATTGTCCTCAAACATCTCATTTCCAGCACATCCACCCTGCTGCGCACAACACTATCCATAGCCCACGCCTCGCAACCATACAAATTGTTGGAACCACTATTCCTTCAAACATACCCATTTTTGCTTTCCAAGATAATGTTCTCGACTTTCACACACTCTTTAAAGCCCCCAGAATTTTCGCCACCTCCCCCACCCTATGATTCACTTCCGCTTCCATGGTTCCATCCGCTGCCAAATCCACTCCCAGATATCTAAAAACACTTCACTTCCTCCAGCTTTTCTCCATTCAAACTTACCTCCCAATTGACTTGACCCTCAACCCTACTGTGCCTAATAACCTTGCTCTTATTCACATTTACTCTCAACTTTCTTCTCTCACACACTTTACCGAACTCAGTCACCAGCTTCTGCAGTTTCTCACAGCGCTGTATCATCAGCGAACAACAACTGACTCACTTCCCAAGCTCTCTTATCCACAACAGACTGCATACTTGCCCCTCTTTCCAAAACTCTTGCATTCACCTCCCTAACAACCCCATCCATAAACAAATTAAACAACCATGGAGACATCACACACCCCTGCCGCAAACCTACATTCACTGAGAACCAATCACTTTCCTCTCTTCCTACACGTACTCATGCCTTACATCCTTGATAAAAACTTTTCACTGCTTCTAACAACTTGCCTTCCACACCATATATTCTTAATACCTTCCACAGAGCATCTCTATCAACTCTATCATATGCCTTCTCCAGATCCATAAATGCTACATACAAATCTATTTGCTTTTCTAAGTATTTCTCACATACATTCTTCAAAGCAAACACCTGATCCACACATCCTCTACCACTTTTGAAACCACACTGCTCTTCCCCAATCTGATGCTTTGTACATGCCTTCACCCTCTCAATCAATACCCTCCCATATAATTTACCAGGAATACTAAACAAACTTATACCTCTGTAATTTGAGCACTCACCTTTGTCCCCTTTGCCTTTGTATAATGGCACTATGCAGGCATTCCGCCAATCCTCAGGCACCTCACCATGAGTCATACATACATTAAATAACCTTATTAACCAGTCAACAATACAGTCACCCCATTATTTAATAAATTCCACTGCAATACCATCCAACTCCGCTGCCTTGCCGGCTTTCATCCTCCGCAAAGCTTTTACTACCTCTTCTCTGTTTACCAAATCATTTTCCCTAACCCTCTCATTTTGCACACCACCTCGACCAAAACACCCTATATCTGCCACTCTATCATCAAACACATTCAACAAACCTTCAAAATACTCACTCCATCTCCTTCCCACATCACCACTACTTGCTATCACCTCCCCATTAGCCCCCTTCACTGAGGTTCCCATTTGCTCCCTTGTCTTACGCACTCTATTTACCTCCTTCCAAAACATCTTTTTATTCTCCCTAAACTTTAATGATACTCTCTCACCCCAATTCTCATTTGCCCTCTGTTTCACCTCTTGCACCTTTCTCTTGACCTCCTTCCTCTTTCTTTTATACATCTCCCACTCATTGGCATTATTTCCCTGCAAAAATCGTCCAAATGCCTCTCTTTTCTCTTTCACTAATAATCTTACTTCTTCATCTCACCACTCACTACCCTTTCTAATCTGCCCACCTCCCACGCTTCGCATGCCACAAACATCTTTTGCGCAAGCCATCACTGATTCCCTAAATACATCCCATTCCTCCCCCACTCCCCTTACGTTCTTTGTTCTCACCTTTTTCCATTCTGTACTCAGTCTCTCCTGGTACTTCCTCACACAAGTCTCCTTCCTAAGCTCACTTACTCTCACCACTCTCTTCACCCCAACATTCTCTCTTCTTTTCTGAAAACCCATACAAATCTTCACTTTCGCCTCCACAAGATAATGATCAGACATCCCTCCAGTTGCACCTCTCAGCACATTAACATCCAAAAGTCTCTCTTTCGCGCGCCTATCAGGTAACACGTAATCTAATAACGCTCTCTGGCCATCTCTCCTACTTACATACGTATACTTATGTATATCTCTCTTTTTAAACCTGGTATTCCCAATCACCAGTCCTTTTTCAGCACATAAATCTACAAGCTCTTCACCATTTCCATTTACAACACTGAACACCCCATATATACCAATTATTCCCTCAACTGCCACATTACTCACCTCTGCATTCAAATCACCCATCACTATAACCCGGTCTCGTGCATCAAAACTACTAACACACTCATTCAGCTGCTCCCAAAACACTTGCCTCTCATGATCTTTCTTCTCATGCCCAGGTGCATATGCACCAATAATCACCCATATCTCTCTATCAATCCATATATATATATATATATATATATATATGGAGGAAGTGAAGTGTTTTAGATATCTGGGAGTGGATCTGTCAGCGGATGGAACCATGGAAGCGGAAGTGGATCATAGGGTGGGGGAGGGGGCGAAAATTTTGGGAGCCTTGAAAAATGTGTGGAAGTCGAGAACACTATCTCGGAAAGCAAAAATGGGTATGTTTGAGGGAATAGTGGTTCCAACAATGTTGTATGGTTGCGAGGCGTGGGCTATGGATAGAGATGTGCGCAGGAGGATGGATGTGCTGGAAATGAGATGTTTGAGGACAATGTGTGGTGTGAGGTGGTTTGATCGAGTAAGTAACGTAAGGGTAAGAGAGATGTGTGGAAATAAAAAGAGCGTGGTTGAGAGAGCAGAAGAGGGTGTTTTGAAATGGTTTGGGCACATGGAGAGAATGAGTGAGGAGAGATTGACCAAGAGGATATATGTGTCGGAGGTGGAGGGAACGAGGAGAAGAGGGAGACCAAATTGGAGGTGGAAAGATGGAGTGAAAAAGATTTTGTGTGATCGGGGCCTGAACATGCAGGAGGGTGAAAGGAGGGCAAGAAATAGAGTGAATTGGAGTCATGTGGTATACAGGGGTTGACGTGCTGTCAGTGGATTGAAGCAAGGCATGTGAAGCGTCTGGGGTAAACCATGGAAAGCTGTGTAGGTATGTATATTTGCGTGTGTGGACGTGTGTATGTACATGTGTATGGGGGGGGGGCCATTTCTTTCGTCTGTTTCCTTGCGCTACCTCGCAAACGCGGGAGACGGCGACAAAGTATAAAAAAAAAAAAAAAAAAAAAAAAAAAAAATATATATATATATATATATATATATATATATATATATATATATATATATATATATATATATATATATATATATATATATATATATATATATATATATATATATATGAAAGTGAAATCACACTTCAGTAGGAGTTCATATGATTTTACTTAACAAGTACTTTTATATACATGTGGCTCATGTTTCGTGGAGACAATCCACCTCATCAAGTGTCAATAATTATTTGGTTTATGATAGGATGGGCTGTAAAGTTGCCTGGGGACAGATTAAAGTTCTTAGTATCAGCAATCAAGACAGATCAGTGACGCTACGGGTAGCATAATCGGATGAGGGAGTGATCGTTTTCATAAGTGTTTTATCGATCGCATTTTTGTGGTCATCCCTGCGTACTGAGTGGCGGACGGTGCCAATATAACATCTCTCAGTAAAACAGAGTTTCCAGTTTGGTCAATGTATATATCATTACATGCCTTACATTTGACGGCGTAAACACTCCAAGTTGTTGGATAATTTGGCCAACTTTTGATTTAGACCTATCATCATTTGTCACATTTTTGTTACTAGATGCATATAGTGTCTTTTTTTGCTTTCCAGTCTGTTCACAAACCACGTAGGTTAACATAACTGTCTAAAGATACGTCTTATATGACTACATTCGTCTACAAGGCCCTATGGGATCACATAGCCGTAGTGCTCTTAAAACCTGAGACATATCTACAGACATCTTAACTTAAGAATCATGTAGATCTTCAAGTACACATGATCAGATTCGCTAGTTATCAACACATCAAAAAACGGCATTTTACCTTATTTTTCCAACAAAAGGCAAGTACCCATCTCCCTGGCTGGTCACCATATGTGGAAAAAGTTAGACCTTTCCCCTGCTCTCCATCCCCGTTTTCCATTGTTTATGAAGATGGTTGCTTGAAACCGGGCCACCGTCATCCGTTTTCTAGAAGAGTACCGGTGCATCAGTCATGTTCACAAACTCATGTCACTGTTGGAGGAGGAAAAGCTGTGCAAACGATGCGGTTTTTACCTTTTAGCCAGTGTCAATCAGAGACAAAAAACGCGAGAATAATTTGAGAAAAAAAGAATGTATGAATCAGCGTAGAGACAGTGGGGTGGGGTGGTGGATGTGGGTTGTTTTTGTTGTATATGTCCCTGGCTGTAAGTGATTTTTTTTCAAGATTCAGTCGCTCATTTTCTCCCATTTGGAAATTACCCCACGAATTGCATTTAACACAGGGTTCGTGCTTTAATTAGAAGAAAACGTGGCGCTTGAAGGAAAACGAAGAACTCACCTCCCACCCGGGACTACTCCAAAATGTAATATATACTTCAAGGTGATCGACTGTTTTGTGTCTAGTGTATCAGTCTGCTCCAGTTACCCCCTCATCACCCTCCTGTGCAACACACAGTAAAAAAAAGATAAACATAATGATACACTTGAACTATGGCAACCATCATTTAGATGCAAAAAACATACGTACTTTTCACTTTTTGTCTTTCCAGTGTGAGATACATGGGGGACATGCATTTGACCATCCTTGGCTACCAATAGAACGTTTCTCCATCACCAAAGGACCGAGATGAAGAGCTCCTTAGCCACCAACACTTAAAGAAAAGTGTATTGGCGCCTGAATTCAACCAGGGTGATAGAGGTACCATTCAACCTCAAAACTTGTGAAATTACAGTACCACTTGTCTGATTTTTTTTTTACATCATGCTGTTCTTGGGCAAAGTTTTTGAAGACCTATGTTATGAAGATCTTGCAACAATCACCACTGGAAATGATAAATAAAAAAGGTGAGTACTTCTGTTTATTGTATCCTCAGACAGAGTGAGGGAGACACAGGTGTTGAGGTCCTTAAAAGCAGAGAGGTAACAGTGAGGCGAGGCATCATTAATCCCCCGTGGAGTGCAGGTGGCCACTAATTATGTGACCTGACATCTGACCTTCCTTTCCTTCCACTGTGTGTGAACAGGATCACTTTTGTGGATATTCTTAATAATCATTTCAATTAACAGCTTGTCACTTCTAAAATGAGGGTTTTACTTTAGAATAAGGGGAGGAAAATGACATCTTTACAGTCTTTTTTTTCTATGTTCCTTCTCCAGACCCACCTAGGAGCCTACCTTCCAAATCCATACCCAACCTAGAACTCATGTATGGTCTGCATATCCACATTAAGAGCCCACCAGTTATACATGGTCAGACTGTGAAGACCACAATTCTCCTCTACATACACTGTGAAGACCACAATTCTCCTCTACATACACAGTGAAACCCACTGGTCTCCCTTACATACACTGAAACCCACAATTTTTTCCTACATACACTGTGAAACCCACATATCTCCCCTATATACACTGTGAAACCTCCATTTTCCCCTACATACACTGTGATATCCCCTTTCTCCACTACATGCACTGTGAAGCCCACCATTCTCCCCTACATACATTGTGATGCCCACCATTCTCCCCTACATACATTGTGATGCCCACTACATACACTGCGAAGCCCACCAATTTCTTCTGTGGCCCTTGTGAAACCCACCATTCTCCCAGACATACACTGTGAAACCCACCATTCTCCCAGACATACACTGTGAAACCCACCATTCTCCCAGACATACACTGTGAAGCCCACCATTCTCCCAGACATACACTGTGAAACCCACCATTCTCCTTACATCCCACTTGAGGCCCACCATTACTCAGCACACTGTGATGACCACCATTCTCGACATCCACTGTATCATAGACTTTAAACCACCTGTTATGAGTCAGTCCACTGTACAACCCTCCATTCTGCCTCTATCTTTTTATTACCACACATCTCTCTTACCCTTACATTACTTACTCGATCAAACCACCACACACCACATATTGTCCTCAAACTCTCATTTCCAGCACATCCACCCTGCTGCGCACAACACTATCCATAGCCCACGCCTCGCAACCATACAAATTGTTGGAACACTTTTCCCTTCAAACATACCCATTTTTGCTTTCCAAGATAATGTTCTCGACTTTCACACACTCTTTAAAGCCCCCAGAATTTTCGCCACCTCCCCACCTATGATTCACTTCCGCTTCCATGTTCCATCCGCTGCCAAATCCACTCCCAGATATCTAAAAACACTTCACTTCCTCCACTTTTTCTCCATTCAAACTTACCTCCCAATTGACTTGACCCTCAACCCTACTGAGCCTAATAACCTTGCTCTTATTCACATTTACTCTCAACTTTTTCTTCTCACACACTTTCCCGAACTCAGTCACAACTTCTGCAGTTTCCTCACAGCGCTGTATCATCAGCGAACAACAACTGACTCACTTCCCAAGCTCTCTATCCACAACAGACTGCATACTTGCCCCTCTTTCCAAAACTCTTGCATTCACCATCCCTAACAACCCCATCCATAAACAAATTAAACACATGGAGACATCACATACCCCTGCCGCAAACCTACATTCACTGAGAACCAATCACTTTCCTCTCTTCCTACCACGTACTCATGCCTTACATCCTTGATAAAAACTTTTCACTGCTTCTAACAACTTGCCTTCCACACCATATATTCTTAATACCTTCCACAGAGCATCTCTATCAACTCTATCATATGCCTTCTCCAGATCCATAAATGCTACATACAAATCTATTTGCTTTTCTAAGTATTTCTCACATACATTCTTCAAAGCAAACACCTGATCCACACATCCTCTACCACTTTTGAAACCACACTGCTTTCCCCAATTGATGTTTGTACATGCCTTCACCCTCTCAATCAATACCCTCCCATAAATTTACCAGAATACTCAACAAACTTATACCTCTGTATTTGAGCACTCACCTTTGTCCCTTTGCCTTTGTATAATGGCACTATGCAGGCATTCGCCAATCCTCAGGCACCTCACCATGATCCATACATACATTAAATAACCTTATTAACCAGTCAACAATACAGTCACCCCATTATTTAATAATTCCATGCAATACCATCCAACTCCGCTGCCTTGCCGGCTTTCATCTTCCGCAAAGCTTTACCCTTTCTCTGCTTACCAAATCATTTTCCCTAACCCTCTCACTTTGCACACCACCTCGACCAAAACACCCTATATCTGCCACTCTATCATCAAACACATTCAACAAACCTTCAAAATACTCACTCCATCTCCTTCCACATCACCACTACTTGTTATCACCTCCCCATTAGCCCCTTCACTGAGGTTCCCATTTGCTCCCTTGTCTTACGCACTTATTTACCTCCTTCCAAAACATCTTTTTATTCTCCCTAAACTTTAATGATACTCTCTCACCCCAATTCTCATTTGCCCTCTGTTTCACCTCTTGCACCTTTCTCTTGACCTCCTTCCTCTTTCTTTTATACATCTCCCACTCATTGGCATTATTTCCCTGCAAAAATCGTCCAAATGCCTCTTTTTTCTCTTTCACTAATAATCTTACTTCTTCATCTCACCACTCACTACCCTTTCTAATCTGCCCACCTCCCACGCTTCACATGCCACAAACATCTTTTGCGCAAACCATCACTGATTCCCTAAATACATCCCATTCCTCCCCCACTCCCCTTACGTCCTTTGTTCTCACCTTTTTCCATTCTGTACTCAGTCTCTCCTGGTACTTCCTCACACAAGTCTCCTTCCTAAGCTCACTTACTCTCACCACTCTCTTCACCCCAACATTCTCTCTTCTTTTCTGAAAACCCATACAAATCTTCACCTTCGCCTCCACAAGATAATGATCAGACATCCCTCCAGTTGCACCTCTCAGCACATTAACATCCAAAAGTCTCTCTTTTCGCGCGCCTATCAATTAACACGTAATCTAATAACGCTCTCTGGCCATCTCTCCTACTTACATACGTATACTTATGTATATCTCTCTTTTTAAACCAGGTATTCCCAATCACCAGTCCTTTTTCAGCACATAAATCTACAAGCTCTTCACCATTTCCATTTACAACACTGAACACCCCATATATACCAATTATTCCCTCAACTGCCACATTACTCACCTCTGCATTCAAATCACCCATCACTATAACCCGGTCTCGTGCATCAAAACTACTAACACACTCATTCAGCTGCTCCCAAAACACTTGCCTCTCATGATCTTTCTTCTCATGCCCAGGTGCATATGCACCAATAATCACCCATCTCTCTCTATCAATCCATATATATATATATATATATATATATATATATATATATATATATATATATATATATATATATGTATATGAAAGTGAAATCACACTTCAGTAGGAGTTCATATGATTTTACTTAACAAGTAATTTTGTATACATGTGGCTCATGTTTCGTGGAGATAATCCACCTCATCAAGTGTCAATAATTATTTGGTTTATGATAGGATGGGCTTTAAAGTTGCCTGGGGACAGATTAAAGTTCTTAGTATCAGCAATCAAGACAGATCAGTGACGCTACGGGTAGCATAATCGGATGAGGGGGTGATCGTTTTCATAAGTGTTTATCGATCGCATTTTTGTGGTCATCCCTGCTTACTGAGTGGCGGACGGTGCCAATATAACATCTCTCAGTTAAACAGAGTTTCCAGATTGGTCAATGTATATATCATTACATGCCTTACATTTGACGGCGTAAACACTCCCAGTCGTTGGATAATTTGGCCAACTTTTGATTTAGAACTATCATCATTTGTCACATTTTTGTTACTAGATGCATATAGTGTCTTTTTTTGCTTTCCAGTCTGTTCACAAACCACGTAGGTTAACATAACTGTCTAAAGATACGTCTTATATGACTACATTCGTCTACAAGGCCCTATGGGATCACATAGCCGTAGTGCTCTTAAAACCTGAGACATAATTACAGACATCTTAACTTAAGAATCATGTAGATCTTCAAATACACATGATCAGATTCGCTAGTTATCAACACATCAAAAAACGGCATATTGCCTTATTTTTCCAACAAAAGGCAAGTACCCATCTCCCTGGCTGGTCACTATATGTGGAAAAGGTTAGACCTTTCCCCTGCTCTCCATCCCCGTTTTCCATTGTTTATGAAGATGGTTGCTTGAAACCGGGCCACCGTCATCCGTTTTCTAGAAGAGTACCGGTGCATCAGTCATGTTCACAAACTCATGTCACTGTTGGAGAAGGAAAAGCTGTGCAAACGATGCGGTTTTTACCTTTTAGCCAGTGTCAATCAGAGACAAAAAACGCGAGAATAATTTGAGAAAAAAAGAATGTATGAATCAGCGTAGAGACAGTGGGGTGGGGTGGTGGATGTGGGTTGTTTTTGTTGTATATGTCCCTGGCTGTAAGTGATTTTTTTTCAAGATTCAGTCGCTCATTTTCTCCCATTTGGAAATTACCCCACGAATTGCATTTAACACAGGGTTCGTGCTTTAATTAGAAGAAAACGTGGCGCTTGAAGGAAAACGAAGAACTCACCTCCCACCCGGGACTACTCCAAAATGTAATATATACTTCAAGGTGATCGACTGTTTTGTGTCTAGTGTATCAGTCTGCTCCAGTTACCCCCTCATCACCCTCCTGTGCAACACACAGTAAAAAAAAGCTAAACATAATGATACACTTGAACTATGGCAACCATCATTTAGATGCAAAAAACATACGTACTTTTCACTTTTTGTCTTTCCAGTGTGAGATACATGGGGGACATGCATTTGACCATCCTTGGCTACCAATAGAACGTTTCTCCATCACCAAAGGACCGAGATGAAGAGCTCCTTAGCCACCAACACTTAAAGAAAAGTGTATTGGCGCCTGAATTCAACCAGGGTGATAGAGGTACCATTCAACCTCAAAACTTGTGAAATTACAGTACCACTTGTCTGATTTTTTTTTTACATCATGCTGTTCTGGGGCAAAGTTTGTGAAGACCTATGTTATGAAGATCTTGCAACAATCACCACTGGAAATGATAAATAAAAAAGGTGAGTACTTCTGTTTATTGCATCCTCAGACAGAGTGAGGGAGACACAGGTGTTGAGGTCCTTAAAAGCAGAGAGGTAACAGTGAGGCGAGGCATCATTAACCCCCGTGGAGTGCAGGTGGCCACTAATTATGTGACCTGACATCTGACCTTCCTCTCCTTCCACTGTGTGTGAACAGGATCACTTTTGTGGATATTCTTAATAATCATTTCAGTTAACAGCTTGTCACTTCTAAAATGAGGGTTTTACTTTAGAATAAGGGGAAGAAAATGACATCTTTACAGTCTTTTTTTTCTATGTTCCTTCTCCAGACCCA
The DNA here is from genome assembly GCF_036320965.1 of Panulirus ornatus. Classification (NCBI taxonomy): domain Eukaryota; kingdom Metazoa; phylum Arthropoda; class Malacostraca; order Decapoda; family Palinuridae; genus Panulirus; species Panulirus ornatus. The sequence goes on from NC_092233.1 coordinate 54,304,534, forward strand.
CCCAGGAGCCTACCTTCCAAATCCATGCCCAACCTAGAACTCATGTATGGTCTGCATATCCACATTAAGAGCCCACCAGTTATACATGGTCCGACTGCGAAGACCACAATTCACCTCCACATACACTGTGAAGACCACAGTTCTCCTCTACATACACAGTGAAACCCACTGGTCTCCCTTACATACAATGAAACCCACCATTTTTCCCTACATACACTGTGAAACCCACATATCTCCCCTATATACACTGTGAAACCTCCATTTTCCCCTACATACACTGTGATATCCCCTTTCTCCACTACATTCACTGTGAAGCCCACCATTCTCCCCTACATACATTGTGATGCCCACCATTCTCCCCTACATACATTGTGATGCCCACTACATACACTGCGAAGCCCACCAATTTCTTCTGTGGCCCTTGTGAAACCCACCATTCTCCCAGACATACACTGTGAAACCCACCATTCTCCCAGACATACACTGTGAAACCCACCATTCTCCCAGACATACACTGTGAAACCCACCATTCTCCCAGACATACACTGTGAAACCCACCATTCTCCCAGACATACACTGTGAAACCCACCATTCTCCCAGACACACACTGTGAAACCCACCATTCTCCCAGACATACACGGTGAAACCCACCATTTTCCCAGACATACACTGTGAAACCCACCATTCTCCTCTATATCCCACTCTGAGGCCCACCGATACTCAGCACACTGTGATGACCACCATTCTCGACATCCACTGTATTTCATAGACTTTAAACCATCCTGTTATGATGTCACGTCCACCCATCACACCCTTCTTCAGTTACTGGCTGCTAACAGTTTTGTATATTTTATCTTTTAGAATTTTATGTACCAACTCGCTGACGCAGGGGCAGGCGACCGGGTGGCGGGGAGAGAGGAGAATGTATATATCATTTTCCTTTTTCTTTTCTTAATTGCATTTATGGTGTTTCCTGTGGGGCGGGAATGGATGATATATATATATATATATATATATATATATATATATATATATATATATATATATATATATATATATATATATATATATATATATATATATATATATATATATACATCATAACATCTCAACACACCCTTTTGCTCTCTCAACCACACTCTCTTTATTGTCACACATCTCTCTTACCCTTTCATTACTTACTCGATCAAACCACCTCACACCACATATTGTCCTCAAACTTTTCATATCCAACACATCCACCCTCCGCACAACCCTACCTATAGCCCATGCCTCGCAACCATTTAATATTGTTGGAACTACTATTCATTAAAACACACCCATTTTTGCTCTCCGAGATAAGATTCTCTCTTTCCACACATTCTTCATCCCTCCCAGGACTTTCGCCCCCTCGCCCACCTCCACTTCCATAGTTCCATTCGCTTCTAAATCCACTCCCAGATATCTAAGACACTTCACTTCCTCCAATTTTTCTACATTCAAACTCACATCCCAACTAACTTGTCCCTCAACCCTGCTGAACATAATAACCTTGCTCATATTCACTTTCAACTTTGTCCTTTCACACTTTTCTAAACTCAGTCATCAACTTCTGCAGTTTCCCACTCGAATCAGCCACCAGTGCTGTATCATCGGCGAACAACAACTGATTCAGTTCCCAGGCCTTCTCATTCTCAACAGACTGCATACTCGCCCGTCTCTCCAAAACTCTTGCATTTACATCCCTAAACACCCCACACATCACATACCCCTGCTGCAAACCGACCTACACTGGGAACCAATCACTGCCCTCTCTTCCTATTCGCACACATGCCTTACACCCTTGATAAAAACCTTTTCACTGCTGCTAGCAGCTTACCTCACACACCATATACTCTTAAGACTTTCCACAAAACATCTCTATCAACTCTATCATATGCCTTCTCCAGATCCATAAATGCCACATACAAATCCATCTCTTTTCCTAAATGTTTCTAACAGATATTCTTAAAAGCAAACAACTGATCCACACATCCTCTACCACTTCTGAAACCACACTGCTGATCCCCAATTTGTTGTTCTGTACATGCCTTCACCATCTCAGTCAATACCCTTCCATACAATTTCACAAGAACACTCAACAAATTTATGCCTCTGTAGTTTGAACACTCACCTTTATCTCCTTTGCCTTTGTACAATGGCACTATACATGCGTTTCGCCAATCCTCACGCACTTCACCATGATCCATACATACATTGAATATCCTTACCAACCAATCAACAATACAGTCACCCCATTTCATAATAGATTGAAAAGCAATACCATCCGAACCCGCCACCTTGCCGGATTTCATCTTCCGCAAGGCTTTCACCGCCTTTTCTCTCTTCACCAAATCACTCTCCCTAACTCTCTCACTTCGCGCACCACTCTCACTAAAACACCCTACGTCTGCCACTTTATCATCAAACACATTCAACAAACCTTCATAATACTCACTCCATCTCCTCACTTCATCACTACCTGTTATCACTGCCTCCTTGCCCCATTCACCGATTTTCCCGTTTGCTTTTTTTGTCTTACGGTCGTTATTTACCTCCTTCCTGAACATAGTTTTATATTCCCTAGAGTTTAATGATACTTTCTCATCCAAACACTCAATTGCCCTCTTTTTAACCCTTGCACCTTCCTCTTGACCATCTGCCGCTTTCTCTTATACATCTCCCAGACATTTGCACTCCTTCTTTGCTAGTATCGTCCAAATGCCTCTCTTTTCTCTTTCACTACCAACTTTACCTTTTCATCCCACCACTCACTACCCTTTCTAATCTGCCCACCTCCCACCTTTCTCATGTCACATGCTTCTCTTGCACATACCATCACTGCTTTCCTAAATACATTCCATTCCTCACCCACTCCCCTCACGTCATTTGCTCTCACCTTTTGCCATTCTACACTCAGTCTTTCCTGCTACTTCCTCACACAAGTCTCCTTCCCAAGCTCACTTACTCTCACCACTCTCCTCTCCCCGACATTCTCTCTTCTTTTTTGAAAACCTCTACAGATCTTCACCTTTGCCTCCACAAGATAGTGATTAGATATCCCACCAGCTGCCCCTTTCAGCACACTAACATCCAAAAGTCTCTCTTTTACCCGTCCATCAATTAACACGTAATTTAATCACGCCATTTGACCATCTCTCCTACTCACATACGTATACTTATGTACATCTCTCTTTCTAAACTAGGTATTCCCAATCACCATTCTTTTCTCAGCTGACAAATCCACAAGCTCTTCACCATTTCTATTCACTACACTGGAGGACGTCAGCCTTTTCATTCTAGTTGACAAATGGCCACATGCAGGCCTACCAGTTGACGGCCACATTTGTTGTCCCTCCGGTAGATGGCCATACATTAGTCTCGTTGGCAGATGGCCACACTTGTGGTCCAGTTCATAGAGGACCAAACTTACGGGTCCTTTTTTGTAAAAGTAGCCACCACACTTGAAGTTCTCTTGGTCACACTGGTCCAAAAGTCGTGATGGTAAGCAGGCGCACTTTCGGTACAGCTTGTAGACGATCTCAGTCATGACCCAGCTTGTTGATGGCCACACTTGAGGTTCCTCTGATTGCACAGCCACGCTCGTCGTCCCTTTGGTGGGTAAACAAAAGTGTGCTCTGACTAGGGTGGTCGTTGGTGAATGACCACATTTGTGATCCCTGTGGTGTACGACCGCGCGTCGTGCCCTCGCAGGTAAATGACCACACTTGTCGTCCCGCTGGTAAACGGGGGCACACATAACTTGCCATTAAGAGACCCCAGGGATGGTGATGACCACGTAGGGTGGTGGCGGGAGAAAGAGGGAGGGCTTCATCAGTGTTTCTGGCGGGCGGTGGTCGGGGATAAGTTGATGTTATAGCCATCCCTGATGCTCGGTATGGGCAAGGTTAAGGCGATGATGAAGATATCCTTCTCCTCCCGTCAGCAACGTAATGGTTGAGTCCCTCCTGTTCCGTCTGGCTTAACGTATCCCTCAGCCTGTGGTTAGCGGCAAATGTCTGCAATTTACGAGATTTATGTCGGTAATTTACGACAAATTAGATATATGTGTGTGTGAGCCGGAGGGAAGGTGTTGTAAGCACCGCAGCACAGAAGGGAATTGGTAGATATTAATGCTAACGAGCAGCATTCCCGGATAGCAAAGTACACAAGTCAATATATCGCTTGAAAACTTTTTTTCTTTATTATTTTCATATTCATTATTTATCATACTATACTTGATCGCCGTTTCCCGCGTCAGCGAGGTAGCGCCAGGACACAGACGAAGAATGGCTAACACACACACACACACACACACACACACACACACACACACACACACACACACACATATATATATATATATATATATATATATATATATATATATATATATATATATATATATATATATATATATATATATATATATATATATATATATATAGTTTTTTTTTTATACTTTGTCGCTGTCTCCCGCGTTTGCGAGGTAGCGCAAGGAAACAGACGAAAGAAATGGCCCCCCCCCATACACATGTATATACATACGTCCACACACGCAAATATACATACCTACACAACTTTCCATGGTTTACCCCAGACGCTTCACATGCCTTGATTCAATCCACTGACAGCACGTCAACCCCGGTATACCACATCGCTCCAATTCACTCTATTCCTTGCCCTCCTTTCACCCTCCTGCATGTTCAGGCCCCGATCACACAAAATCTTTTTCACTCCATCTTTCCACCTCCAATTTGGTCTCCCTCTTCTCCTCGTTCCCTCCACCTCCGACACATATATCCTCTTGGTCAATCTTTCCTCACTCATTCTCTCCATGTGCCCAAACCACTTCAAAACACCCTCTTCTGCTCTCTCAACCACGCTCTTTTTATTTCCACACATCTCTCTGACCCTTACGTTACTCACTCGATCAAACCACCTCACACCACACATTGTCCTCAAACATCTCATTTCCAGCACATCCATCCTCCTGCGCACAACTCTATCCATAGCCCACGCCTCGCAACCATACAACATTGTTGGAACCACTATTCCTTCAAACATACCCATTTTTGCTTTCCGAGATAATGTTCTCGACTTCCACACATTCTTCAAGGCCCCCAGAATTTTCGCCCCCTCCCCCACCCTATGATCCACTTCCGCTTCCATGGTTCCATCTGCTGCCAGATCCACTCCCAGATATCTAAAACACTTCACTTCCTCCAGTTTTTCTCCATTCAAACTCACCTCCCAATTGACTTGACCCTCAACCCTACTGTACCTAATAACCTTGCTCTTATTCACATTTACTCTTAACTTTCTTCTTCCACACACTTTACCAAACTCAGTCACCAGCTTCTGCAGTTTCTCACATGAATCAGCCACCAGCGCTGTATCATCAGCGAACAACAACTGACTCACTTCCCAAGCTCTCTCATCCCCAACAGACTTCATACTTGCCCCTCTTTCCAAGACTCTTGCATTTACCTCCCTAACAACCCCATCCATAAACAAATTAAACAACCATGGAGACATCAAACACCCCTGCCGCAAACCTACATTCACTGAGAACCAATCACTTTCCTCTCTTCCTACACGTACACATGCCTTACATCCTCGATAAAAACTTTTCACTGCTTCTAACAACTTTCCTCCCACACCATATATTCTTAATACCTTCCACAGAGCATCTCTATCAACTCTATCATATGCCTTCTCCAGATCCATAAATGCTACATACAAATCCATTTGCTTTTCTAAGTATTTCTCACATACATTCTTCAAAGCAAACACCTGATCTACACATCCTCTACCACTTCTGAAACCACACTGCTCTTCCCCAATCTGATGCTCTGTACATGCCTTCACCCTCTCAATCAATACCCTCCCATATAATTTACCAGGAATACTCAACAAACTTATACCTCTGTAATTTGAGCACTCACTCTTATCCCCTTTGCCTTTGTATAATGGCACTATGCAGGCATTCCGCCAATCCTCAGGCACCTCACCATGAGTCATACATACATTAAATAACCTTACCAACCAGTCAACAATACAGTCACCCCCTTTTTTAATAAATTCCACTGCAATACCATCCAAACCTGCTGCCTTGCCGGCTTTCATCTTCCGCAAAGCTTTCACTACCTCTTCTTTGTTTACCAAATCATTTTCCCTAACCCTCTCACTTTGCACACCACCTCGACCAAAACACCCTATATCTGCCACTCTATCATCAAACACATTCAACAAACCTTCAAAGTACTCACTCCATCTCCTTCTCACATCACCACTACTTGTTATCACCTCCCCATTTGCGCCCTTCACTGAAGTTCCCATTTGCTCCCTTGTCTTACGCACTTTATTTACCTCCTTCCAGAACATCTTTTTATTCTCCCTAAAATTTAATGATACTCTCTCACCCCAACTCTCATTTGCCTTTTTTTTCACCTCTTGCACCTTTCTCTTGACCTCCTGTCTCTTTCTTTTATACATCTCCCACTCAATTGCATTTTTTCCCTGCAAAAATCGTCCAAATGCCTCTCTCTTCTCTTTCACTAATACTCTTACTTCTTCATCCCACCACTCACTACCCTTTCTAATCAACCCACCTCTCACTCTTCTCATGCCACAAACATCTTTTGCGCAATCCATCACTGATTCCCTAAATACATCCCATTCCTCCCCCACTCCCCTTACTTCCATTGTTCTCACCTTTTTCCATTCTGTACTCAGTCTCTCCTGGTACTTCCTCACACAGGTCTCCTTCCCAAGCTCACTTACTCTCACCACCCTCTTCACCCCAACATTCACTCTTCTTTTCTGAAAACCCATACAAATCTTCACCTTAGCCTCCACAAGATAATGATCAGACATCCCTCCAGTTGCACCTCTCAGCACATTAACATCCAAAAGTCTCTCTTTCGCACGCCTGTCAATTAACACGTAATCCAATAACGCTCTCTGGCCATCTCTCCTACTTACATAAGTATACTTATGTATATCTCGCTTTTTAAACCAGGTATTCCCAATCATCAGTCCTTTTTCAGCACATAAATCTACAAGCTCTTCACCATTTCCATTTACAACACTGAACACCCCATGTATACCAATTATTCCCTCAACTGCCACATTACTCACCTTTGCATTCAAATCACCCATCACTATAACCCGGTCTCGTGCATCAAAACCACTAACACACTCATTCAGCTGCTCCCAAAACACTTGCCTCTCATGATCTTTCTTCTCATGCCCGGGTGCATATGCACCAATAATCACCCACCTCTCTCCATCAACTTTCAGTTTACCCATATTAATCGAGAATTTACTTTCTTACATTCTATCACATACTCCCACAACTCCTGTTTCAGGAGTATTGCTACTCCTTCCCTTGCTCTTGTCCTCTCACTAATCCCTGACTTTACTCCCCAGACATTCCCAAACCACTCTTCCCCTTTACCCTTGAGCTTCGTTTCACTCAGAGCCAAAACATCCAGGTTCCTTTCCTCAAACATACTACCAATCTCTCCTTTTTTCACATCTTGGTTACATCCACACACATTTAGGCACCCCACTCTGAGCCTTCGAGGAGGATGAGCACTCCCCGCGTGACTCCTTCTTCTGTTTCCCATTTTAGAAAGTTAATACAAGGAGGGGAGGATTTCTGGCCCCCCGCTCCCGTCCCCTCTAGTCGCTTTCTACGACACGCGAGGAATACGTGGGAAGTATTCTTTCACCCCTATCCCCAAGGAAAATATACATATATATATACATATACACATACACACACATACACACACATACGCACATATACACACACACACACATAAATATATATACATATGAAAAATGTAAGAAACAATTTAGAAAACTGAAACTTCTAGCTTGAAATGAATGAAAAAATGAATGTCACATAATGGTTCAACCTCTGGCTATGGAAAAAGGAAATGTATATATATATATATATATATATATATATATATATATATATATATATATATATATATATATATATATATATATATATATATATATATATATATATATATACATATATATATATTTTTTTTTTTATACTTTGTCGCTGTCTCCCGCGTTTGCGAGGTAGCGCAAGGAAACAGACGAAAGAAATGGCCCAACCCACCCCCATACACATGTATATACATACATCCACACACGCAAATATACATACCTACACAGCTTTCCATGGTTTACCCCAGACGCTTCACATGCCTTGATTCAATCCACTGACAGCACGTCAACCCCGGTATACCACATCGCTCCAATTCACTCTATTCCTTGCCCTCCTTTCACCCTCCTGCATGTTCAGGCCCCGATCACACAAAATCTTTTTCACTCCATCTTTCCACCTCCAATTTGGTCTCCCTCTTCTCCTTGCTCCCTCCACCTCCGACACATATATCCTCTTGGTCAATCTTTCCTCACTCATCCTCTCCATGTGCCCAAACCACTTCAAAACACCCTCTTCTGCTCTCTCAACCACGCTCTTTTTATTTCCACACATCTCTCTGACCCTTACGTTACTCACTCGATCAAACCACCTCACACCACACATTGTCCTCAAACATCTCATTTCCAGCACATCCATCCTCCTGCGCACAACTCTATCCATAGCCCACGCCTCGCAACCACACAACATTGTTGGAACCACTATTCCTTCAAACATACCCATTTTTGCTTTCCGAGATAATGTTCTCGACTTCCACACATTCTTCAAGGCTCCCAGAATTTTCGCCCCCTCCCCCACCCTATGATCCACTTCCGCTTCCATGGTTCCATCCGCTGCCAGATCCACTCCCAGATATCTAAAACACTTCACTTCCTCCAGTTTTTCTCCATTCAAACTCACCTCCCAATTGACTTGACCCTCAACCCTACTGTACCTAATAACCTTGCTCTTATTCACATTTACTCTTAACTTTCTTCTTCCACACACTTTACCAAACTCAGTCACCAGCTTCTGCAGTTTCTCACATGAATCAGCCACCAGCGCTGTATCATCAGCAAACAACAACTGACTCACTTCCCAAGCTCTCTCATCCCCAACAGACTTCATACTTGCCCCTTTTTCCAAAACTCTTGCATTTACCTCCCTAACAACCCCATCCATAAACAAATTAAACAACCATATATATATATATATATATATATATATATATATATATATATATATATATATATATATATATATATATATGGTGTTCAAATTACAGAGGTATAAGTTTGTTGAGTATTCCTGACAAATTGTATGGGAGGGTATTGATTGAGAGGGTTAAGACATGTACAGAGCATCAGACTGGAGAACAGCAGTGTGGTTTCAGAAGTGGTAGAGGATGTGTGGATCAGATGTTTGCTTTGAAGAATGTATGTGAGAAATACTTGGAAAAACAAATGGATTTGTATGTATCATTTATGGATCTGGACAAGGCATATGATAGAGTTGATAGAGATGCTCTGTGGAAGGTATTAAGAATATATAGTGTCGGGGCAAGTTGTTAGAGACAGTGAAAAGTTTTTATCGAGGATGTAAGGCATGGGCACGAGTAGGGCACGAGAGAGGAAAGTGATTGGTTCTCAGTGAATGTCGGTTTCCGGCAGGGGTACGTGACACTTTCATGGTTGTTAAATTTGTTTATGGATGGGGTTGTTAGGGAGGTGAATGCAAGAGTATTGGTGAGAGATGCAAGTATGCAGTCTGTTGTAGATGAGAGGGTTTGGGAAGTGAGTCAGTTGTTCGCTGATGATACAGAGCTGGTGAGAAACCGCAAAAGCTAGTGACAGAGTTTGGTAAAGTGTGTAAAAGAAGAAAGCTGAGAGTAAATGCGAATAAGAGCCAGGTTATTAGGTACAGTAGGGTTAAGGGACAAATCAATTGGGAGATAAGTTTGAATGGAGGAAAAACTGGAGGAAGTGAGGTGTTTTAGATATCTGGGAGTGGATTTGGCAGCGGATGGAACAATTGAAGTGGAAGTGAATTATAGGGTGGGGGAGGGGGCGAAAGTTCTGGGAGCGTTGAAAAATGTGTGGAAGGCGAGAACATTATCTTGGAAAGGAAAAATGGGTATGTTTGAAGGAATAGTGGTTCCAACGATGTTATATGGTTGCGAGGCGTGAGCTATAGACAGGGTTGTGCGGAGGAGGGTGGATGTGCTGGAAATGAGATGTTTCAGGACAATATGTGGTGTGAGGTGGTTTGATCGAGTAAGTAATGAAAGTGTAGGAGAGATATGTGGTAATAAAAAGAGTGTGGTTGAGAGAGCAGAAGAGGGTGTTTTGAAATGGTTTGGTCACATGGAGAGAATGAGTGAGGAAAGATTGACCAAGAGGATATATGTGTCAGACGTGGAGGGAACGAGGAGAAGTGGGAGACCAAATTGGAAGTGGAAAGTTGGAGTGAAAAAGATTTTGAACGATCGGGGCCTGAACATGCAGGAGGGTGAAAGGCGTGCAAGGAATAGAGTGAATTGGAACGATGCGGTATACCGGGGTCGACGTGCTGTCAATGGATTGAAGCAGGGCATGTGAAGCGTCTGGGGTAAACCATGGAAAGTTCTTTGGGGCCTGGATGTGGAAAGGGAGCTGTGGTTTCGGTGCATTATACATGACAGCTAGAGACTGAGTGTGAACGAATGTGGCCTTTGTTGTTCTTTTCTAGCGCTACCTCGCGCACGTGCGGTGGGAGGGGGTTGTCATTTCATGTGTGGCGGGGTGGCGACGGAAATGAATAAAGGCAGCAAGTATAAATTTTGTACATGTGTATATATGTATATGTCTGTGTATGTATATATGTATACGTTGAAATGTATATGTATGTATATGTGCGTGTGTGGACGTGTATTTATATACACGTGTATGTGGGTGGGTTGGGCTATTCTTTCGTTTGTTTCCTTGCGCTACCTTGCTAACACGGGAGACAGCGACAAAGTATAGTAATGATAATAATGATATATATTTTCCATTCCATACTATTCGCCATGTCCCGCATTAGCGAGGTAGCGTTAAGAACAGAAGACGGAGTCTTTGAGGGAATATCCTCACTTGGCCCCTTCTCTGCTCCTGTTTTGGAAAATTAAAAAACGAGAGGGGAGGATTTCCAGCCTCCCGCTCCCTCCCCTTTTAGTTGCCTTCTACGACACGCAGGGAATACGTGGGAAGTATTCTTTCTCCCCTATCCCCAGGGATAATGATATAAATATATATATATATATATATATATATATATATATATATATATATATATATATATATATATATATATATATATATATATATATATATATATATATATATATATATGTATATATATATATATATATTACATCAACATATACACATGTACAAACTCATACTTGCTTGCCTTCATCCATTCCTAGCGCTAACCCGCCTCACAGGAAGCAGCATCGCTAACCCCTGCTTCAGCGAGGTAGCGCCAGGAAAATAGTCTCTCGCTTTAATGTGTGGTGCACCGAAACCACAGCTCCTTTCCACCGTTTACCCTAGACGTCTCACATACCCTGGTTCAGTCCACTGACAGAACATCGACCCTAGCGTACCACATCGCGCCAATTGACTGTAGTCCTTGCACGCCTTTCACCCTCCTGTATGTTCAGGCCCCGATCTCTCAAAATCTATTTCTCTCCATTCTTCCACCTCCAATTTGGTCACCCGCTTCCCCTTGGTCCCTCCACCTTTGACACATATATCCTCTTTGCCAACCTTTCCTCACTTATTCTCTCCATGTGACCAAACCATTTCAATACACCCTCTTCTGCTCTCTCAAGCATGATCTTTTTACTACCACACATCTCTCTTACCCTTTCATTACTCACTCGATCAAACCACCTCACACCACATATTGTCCTCAAACATTTCATTTCCAACGCATCCACCTTCCTCCGTACTAACCTATCTATGACACGTGTCTCGCAACCATATAATATTGTTGGAACCACTATTCCATCAAACATACCCATTTTTGCTCTCCGAGATAACGTTCTCTCTTTCCCCACATTCTTCATCGATCCCAGAAACATCGCTTCCTCCCTCACTTCCGCTTCCATGGCTCCATTCGCTGCTAAGTCCACTCCCAGACATCTAAAACACTTCACTCCTTCAATTTTTCTCCATTCAAACTTACTTCCCTATCAACTTGTCCCTCAACCCTGCTTAACTTGCTCTTATTCATAATTTCTCCTTTCACACACTTTTCCAAACTCAGTTACCTACTTCTGCAGTTTTTGAATTGAATCACCCACCAGTGCTGTATCATCGGCGAAGAACACCTGACTCACTTCCCAGACTCTCTCATCCCCAATAGACTACATACTCGCCCCTCTCTCCAAAACTCTTGCATTTACCTCCCTAACCACCCTATCCATAAACAAATTAAGCATCCATGGGGACGACATCGCACACCACTGGCACAGACCGATATTCACTGGAAACCACTCGCTCTCCTCTCCTCCTACTCGTACACGCGCCTTACACCCTTGATAAAAACTTCCCTAGCAGCTTACCTCCCACACCATATACTCTTATGACTTTCCACAAAGCATCTCTGTCAACCATATCCTATGCCTTCTCCAGATCCATAAATGCTATATACAGATGTACTTGTTTTTCTAAGTGTTTCTGATACACATTTTCCAAAGAAAACACCTGATCCACACATCCTCTACCACTTCTGAAACCACTTTCTTCCCTAATCTGATGCTCTGTACATACACTCATTCACCCTCTCAATTAATACCCGCCCATATGATTTTCCAGGAATACTCGGAAAACGTATGCCTCTGTAGTTTGAACACTCACCTTTATCCCCTTCGTCTTTGTACAATGGCACTATACATGCATTCCGCCAATCCTCAGGCACTTAATCATGATCCATACATACACTGAATATCCTTACCAACCAACCAACAACACATTCACCCTCTCTCTTATCAAAATAGACTCAAGAGGGAAAGAAAATTGTTGAATGGACAGAGGAACTTAAGTGTGGAAAGGAGTAAGGATAGAAGAACTTAAGTGTGGAAAGGAGTAAGGATAGAAGAACTTAAGTGTGGAAAGGAGTAAGGATAGAGGAACTTAAGTGTGGAAAGGAGTAAGGATAGAGGAACTTAAGTGTGGAAAGGAGTAAGGATAGAGGAACTTAAGTGTGGAAAGGAGTAAGGATAGAGGAACTTAAGTGTGGAAAGGAGTAAGGATAGAGGAACATAAGATAGGTATGGAAAGGAGTAAGGATAAAGGAGTGAAAAGCGTGTTCAGGTAAAAACAACAAAATAAACGTAAATGGACAAAAGGTGTGGAATAGAGGGAAGGGGGAAGGTTAAGGGATGGAAGAGAGGGAAGAGGGAAGGTTAAGGGATGAAAGAGAGGGGAAGGGGGAAGGGTAAGAGATAGAAGAAAGGGGAAGGATGAAGGGTAAGTAATGGAAGAAAGGGGAAGGGCGAAGGTTAAGGGATTAAAGAGAGGGAAAAGGGGAAGGGCAAGGGATGGAAGAGAAGGGACGAGGGAAGGGTAAGAGCTGTGTCGACAGGAGGTTGGACGTAATAGATACGAAGGAGTAAAAGGGAAAAAAGAAAAAGGAAGAAGTAAAAATGGACCCGAGCAGAGAAAGGGCACCAGTAGGAAGGGGACGTTGAAAAGGATCAGTTGCGTGAGGGAAAGGTGTTGAGAGGGAGGGAGGGAGGATGGCAGTGGAGACGAAGCGTAGCATGAAGGGTGGAAGTTGATAAGAAAATATAGGGATGAAGGCAAGTGGGGGTTGAGGAGGCGGCGGGGGGGATGGCAGGGGTAATTATATAAGGGAATAATGATAAGGGGCGGTGAAGGGAACGGGGGAAAGGGGAGGGAAAGAGAGTGGGATGGAGGAAAATAACACAAAGGAAAATCTCGAATATAGAGTGAACGAAATTATGAGGGAAATGAAGGTGGTGTAGGGGGTGAGGTTGAAGGGGATGAGGCAATGAGTAAGGAAGGGGAGGAGGATGAGGCTAGAAGGGGAGAAATTATATAGATGGAAGATGATGGTAAGAATGGGAGGGAGAAGGGGAGGCAAGACGAATGTGTCAAGATGGACAAATAAATAACTCGAGTCAAAGGTTCGTTGTGGTAAGCGAGGCGGAGCCACGTGAGCGGACACGCCACACCAGGAGTTACTGAGGCAAGGGAGGCAGGAGGCGAGGCAGGGAGGAGGCGAGGCAGGGAGAAGACGAGGGAGGGAGGAGGTGAGGCAGGGAGGAGGTGAGGCAGGGAGGAGGCGAGGCAGGAAGGAGGCGAGGCAGGGAGAAGACGAGAGAGGGAGGAGGTGAGGGAAGGAGGAGGTGAGGGAGGGAGGAGGCGAGGCAGGAAGGAGGCGAGGCAGGGAGAAGACGAGAGAGGGAGGAGGTGAGGGAAGGAGGAGGTGAGGGAGGGAGGAGGCGAGGCAGGGAGGAGGCGAGGGAGGGAGGAGGCGAAGGAGGGAGAAGGCAAGGGAGTGAGGGAGAGTGGCACAGGGTTATGACACGGCGGTAACGAGGGGGAGGAGGGACTGCGGACACAAGAAGGGAGGGAGGATGTGGATGGCACGATCTCCCTCGGGCTTCCCAAATCATATGGCAACGACCGTAGGAAAACAGGACTGCGGGCTACAGCTTAACGGACAGGTACGGATATAAACAGATGATGCCGCAGGAAGACAGAACATGGCACGAGGCAAAATCCCGATGGTGTGGGGAAGAAAATTGAGACGCATTATAAATCAGGCAGCAAGATACAGTATTACAATGTCTTACATGTTATAGGAGCGAAGCATACGCCAAGATGAAGGCAAAATAAGGAACTTAGGACGAGTTATGAGTGGGTGGGGGGTGCGTCCGGATGGATGGTAAACTAACAAATGTTGCATGAACAGGGAGGGTCAGACTTCGCCCCCGCCGAGGTAGAGCGAAGGTTCGGCTGACAAGAGTGGTATGCATACGTCAAGGAGAGGCACGGGAGATTAAAGTGTTGGGTGGGTAGGGGGGTGTCTGTGGCGGACGGACGGAGCTTAATAAGATGAATGAGGATGGAAGATAGAAACGGTAGAGTGGGTGAAGACGTAGAAGAACAGATAGGGTTGCTGAGGAAGAGGAGGAAGGGGAAAATATGGTGTTTACAAAGGCAGAGAGGGGAAGCAGGCTATAGGGTCATAGACATAGTACAAATACTAAAAGAAAAAAAAAAAAGGAAAGGTTATAGCGGCAAAATACGATGTTTATGTGAACAATGACGACCCAAAGAACCAGGAAAAGGCATTACCATCATTGTGGTTTAAGTTGCTTCTGAGTTTTATCATTATTAACTTTCCTCCCTTGCTATGTTTAGCCTTATTTCTTCGTTATCTCTCAGCAGTTCCTGCTAACTTCTTTCTATCATTTTCAAATGTTTCTTGCATACGTATGATCCTTCAGGTCGAAAAGGACCTGGCGTGCGTTGCGAGATTCTTTAGCGCCTCCATCTTTTTATAGGATGATCGAGCAAACTGTTTACGCCAGCAACTGGCTATGTGATTCTGATGTGTGTGTATTAAGAGGGGAGAACAACTTTATCAGTTCTCACAGTATACATTTCTTATGAGGCTCTGTGGAACGACTTGTGTATATTTTGAGCGCCTCTCTGATTCTCACATGCTCTCATAATCTCCTGATCATACTCATACGGTCTTGAGCACGCTCATACGGGGTAGCACACACACACACACACACACACACACACACACACACGCACTTTAGCACGCCGCTGTACACCCTTACGTGTTCTAAAGTGTGAGTACTCACACTCCCTCTCATACATTTAAGTGTTCCACCCCGTCTTAGACGTTGGCTACTCAAAATAGACCTCCCCCTCCTCCTCCTCCTCTCTCTCATGCACGGTAATGCTCACAGGTATTATCACATGGTCACTCGCACATACGTACACACGGGCACGCAAACAGTATTGCATGGTTCGGCTACTGGAGGAGGGGAGGTACACGGTCGCCCGGGAGGCAAAAGTGTGGTGAAATATAAGGTTCAGGGCTTCGGCGCTGTCCGGCCCTTGCCCACAACACTGCCTGGTGGATGACATTTGGATCACCAGCCACTTGGTGTGCGATGAACCACCTGATCCTTCCACATCACCTTCCTTTATCCCTCTCGCACCTGACCCTTCACCACCACCATACCTTATACTCCTCTCACACCTGACCCTTCCCCATCACCTTCCTTTATCCCTCTCGCACCTGATCCTTCCCCATCACCACACCTTATACTCCTCTCGCACCTGATCCTCCACCATCACCTTACCATCTCTTCCCCTCGCACCTGACCCTTCACCACCACCATACCTTATATTCCTCTCGCACCTGATCCTCCACCATCACCTTTCCTTCTCTTCCCCTCGCACCTGATCCTTCACCACCACCATACCTTATATCCCTCTCGCACCTGATCCTCCACCATCACCTTTCCTTCTCTTCCCCTCGCACCTGATCCTTCACCATCACCACACCTTATACTCCTCTCGCACCTGATCCTCCACCACCACCTTACTTTATATTCCTCTCTCACCTGATCCTCCACCATCACCTTACCCTATCCCTCTCGCACCTGATCCTTCACCACCACCATACCTTATATTCCTCTCGCACCTGATCCTCCACCACCACCATACTTTATATTCCTCTCGCACCTGATCCTCCACCATCACCTTACCTTATCCCTCTCGCACCTGATCCTTCACCACCACCATACCTTATATTCCTCTCGCACCTGATCCTCCACCACCACCATACCTTATATTCCTCTCGCACCTGATCCTCCACCATCACCTTACCATCTCTTCCCCTCGCACCTGACCCTTCACCACCACCATGCCTTATATTCCTCTCGCACCTGATCCTCCACCACCACCATACTTTATATTCCTCTCGCACTTGATCCTCCACCATCACCTTACCTTCTCTTCCCCTCGCACCTGACACGCTCGTGGACATCTTAACCCAGAGAGACTGGGAGGAGGTAGCGAAAGAATGGGTGGTGTGTGTATGTGACGTGCATTTCTCTCTTTCCCAACATCCTTTAAACCTCTGTCTCCTTGCCCTTTGACATCTGACATCACCTGATTCCCGTTATCTTGCCGCTGTCAGGTAAGTCCTGTCTCCAGGCTACGCCCAACAGACACACACACACACACACACACACACACACACACACACACACACCGTCTCCGGTTACTGTGACCTGCGTGGCCTTGCTCGCTGACACGTAAGGCCCTCCAGCCTCTGACGTCCACGGCTCCACCCTCAGTTTATCTTATTAGGTAGTTGAGCTGGGAGTGGAGGGGTCAACCAGGGCAGGGGAGGGCAAAAGTGGAGGGGGGAAAAAAAAGATAAGACGGCTGTAAAGGTATGTGGCGTAGACTTATCAGAAATGTGTGTGAGCCGTTGATCGTGTATTTTTTTGGTTTAATTTTTTGCCCCGAAAGAGCGAGAGGGTAATGTATTGTGCACAAGAGAGAAGGTAATGTATTGTGCACAAAAGAGAAGGTAATGTATTGTGCACAGAGGGAGGGTAATGTATTGTGCACAATCGAGCGGGGTAATGTATTGTGCACAAGAGAGAAGGTAATGTATTGTGCACAGAGGGAGGGTAATGTATTGTGCACAAGAGAGAAGGTAATGTATTGTGCACAGAGGGAGGGTAATGTATTGTGCACAAGAGAGAAGGTAATGTATTGTGCACAGAGGGAGGGTAATGTATTGTGCACAAGAGAGAGTGTAATGTATTGTGCACAGAGGGAGGGTAATGTATTGTGCACAAGAGAGAAGGTAATGTATTGTGCACAGAGGGAGGGTAATGTATTGTGCACAAGCGAGTAAGTAATGTATTGTGCACGAGAGAGGGTACTGTACTGTGCACAAGAGAGAGGGTAATGTATTGTGTACAGAGGGAGGGTAATGTATTGTGCACAAGCGAGAGGGTAATGTATTATGCACAATCAAACGTGTAATGCATTATGCACAAGCGAGCGGGGTAATGTATTGTGCACACACGAGAGGGTAATGTATTGTGCACAAGCGAGCGTGTATTGTGCACAAGCTAGCGGGTAATGTATTGTGCACAAGCGAGTGGGTAATGTATTGTGCACAAGCGAGAGGGTAATGTAATGTGCACAAGCGACAGGGTAATGTATTGTGCACAAGTGAGTGGGTAATAATGTATTGTGCACAAGTGAGTGGGTAATGATGTATTGTGCACATCGTGAGGACGGTGGCGCCAAGGAGGACACCGAGTGCACAGACGGTGCACAGACTGAGCCTCAGTTGTGATGTACTTCTGTTGGTTCGTGCACATACTCGAATCATCCCAAGGGCGGTGGGTAGGCCAAGCAAGGGTGTGGGTACTGAGGATGCTGAAGCGCGGGCGAGGGAGGAAGAGGATGAGCTATGATATCTTCATCATCAGTATGATATTTAATCATCAGTATGATATCTTAATCATCAGTATGATATCTTCATTATCAATATGTCTTCATCATAAGTACGATATACCCATCATCAGGATGATATCTTCATTATCAGTATGATATCTTCATTATCAATATGTCTTCATCATAAGTATGATATACCCATCATCAGGATGATATCTTCATCATCAGTATGATATCTTCATCATCAGTATGATATCTTCATCATCAGAATGATATCTTCATCATCAGTATGATATCTTCATCATCAGTATGATA
This sequence comes from Panulirus ornatus, assembly GCF_036320965.1. Lineage (NCBI taxonomy): Eukaryota > Metazoa > Arthropoda > Malacostraca > Decapoda > Palinuridae > Panulirus > Panulirus ornatus. The sequence goes on from NC_092233.1 coordinate 54,323,320, forward strand.
TCTTCATCATCAGTATGATATCTTCATTGTCAATATATCTTCATCATCAGTATGATATCTTCATCATCAGTATGATATATCCATCATCAGTATGATATCTTCAGTATGATATCTTCATCATCAGGATGATATCTTCATCATCAGTATGATATCTTCATCATCAGAATGATATCTTCATCATCAGGATGATATCTTCATCATCAGGATGATATCTTCATTATCAGTATGATATCTTCATCATCAGGATGATATCTTCATCATCAGTATGATATCTTCATCATCAGAATGATATCTTCATCATCAGGATGATATCTTCATCATCAGGATGATATCTTCATTATCAGTATGATATCTTCATCATCAGGATGATATCTTCATCATCAGTATGATATCTTCATCATCAGAATGATATCTTCATCATCAGTATGATATCTTCATCATCAGGATGATATCTTCATCATCAGTATGATATCTTCATTATCAATATGTCTTCATCATCAGTATGATATCTTCATCGTCATTATGATATCTTCATTATCAATATGTCTTAATCATCAGTATGATATCTTTATCATCATTATGATATCTTCATTATCAATATGTCTTCATCATCAGTATATCTTCATCATCATTATGATATCTTCATTATCAATATGTCTTAATCATCAGTATGATATCTTCATTATCAATATGTCTTAATCATCAGTTTAGTATCTTCATCATCAGTATGATATCTTCATTATCAATGTCTTAATCATCAGTATAATATCTTCATCATCAGTATGATATCTTCATCATCAGTGAGATGTCTTCATTATCAATATGTCTTAATCATCAGTATGATATCTCCATCATCAGTATGATATCATCTTCATCAGTTTGATATCTTTATTATCAGGATCACACGTTATCAGACCTTCCTCTACCATTACACCACACGTCCACCATAACCCACCATAATAATGATAATGATAATGATAATAATAATAATAATAATGATAATAATAATAATAATAATGATGATAATAATAATATAATAATAATAATGATGATAATAATAACAATGATGATAATAACAATAATAGTAGTAATGATAATGATGATAACAATAATAATAACAATGATAATAATAATGATAATAATAATAACAATGATAATAATAACAATAATGATAATAGGAATGATAATAACAATAATGATAGTAATGATGATAATAATAAGAATGATAATAATTATAATAATGATGATAATAATGATAATGGTAATGATAATAATAATGATGATAATAATAATGATAATGATAATAATAATAATGATAATAATAATAATGATAATAATAATAATAATAATAACAATAATAATGATAATGATGATAATGATAATGATAATAATAATAATGATAATAATAATAATGATAATAATAATGATAATGATAATAATAATAATGATAATAATAATAATGATAATAATAATAATGATAATTATAATGATAATAATAATAATAATAATGATAATGATAATGATAATAATAGTAACAATAATAATGATAATAATGATAATAATAATAATAATAATAATAATAATAATAATAATAATAATAATAATAATAATAATAACAATAATAATGATAATGATGATAATGATAATGATAATAACGATAATAATAATATGATAATGGTAATAATAACAATAATGATAATGATAATGATGATAAAATAATGATAATGATATAATAATAATAATAATAATAATAATAATAATAATAATAATAATAGTAATAATAATAATAATAATAATAATAATAATAATAATAGTAATGATGATAATAATTATGATGATAATAATAATGATAATAATAACAATGAAAAATGGAAAGAACTTCACTAGCACATCGAGCAGTGAGTTATTGGTGATGATCATATAAGATTCACATGGGGGCTCCATAAGCCATGGTTTAAGTAAAACCCTCAGTAAGATTCATAATGACTCAACTAGACCAATGGACTGCTAAGTATAATGTGACCACTCACGTTCCTGTTGGGTAAGGAGAGATGGTCAACATTCTTACATTTAGTATCTAACTCTGATAACAGGTGTGGAAGTGATGTGGCCACATAGATCCCAACACTATACCTAAACACGAGTGAGCCAGTTATTTCAGTACAGGACTGATGTGCAAAGGAATAATTATGGGAAATGCACTTAAACCGAAGTCCATCTCAATACATGTACACTGTATTTCTTGCCGTACAGTATATTACCGATTAGCGGCTCTGCTTAGTCTCTTGCGTTAAAAGTTCACATCAGGGAGCATCAGTTGGTGACACATGTTGTTAAGATATGATCATAGCTGTATAGACAACGAGAGGCTAAGCGGGAGTCCTTGTTCCGCGACGGGCAATAATGTCCTTCAAGTCAGTTAGGTCTGTATGTGCGCGAGGGTTCGGTCGTGCGGCAGTCCATGCTCAGCGACGGCCCACGTTCCCCTGGTCAGGTTGGCCTGTACGTGCACTACAAACAGCGGAGAGGCGCACCCTGCGTCCAGCCCTGGTACGGATTACTCTTTCCATCTCCGCACTGATAGACTTCTCTTTCCCTCCCCCTGCTGGTACTCGACCCTTACTGTTGCTCTCTTGGAAGTGAAGTTAGCAATGTCCCTTGTAGACATATGATTGGCTTGTTACCCTTACAGGCGACGAGCCTGGCACACTAAAGACATCCTGTTGTGACAGAGCAGATGGATGATCTACTGGAGTTGTGGTAAACGCTGGAGTTATGTCACCCGGGCCAGGCAAACGGTCTTATCATGGGAATTAAGAATTTAATTTACTGAATAAGTTTCTGGTATTGCGAAACGAGGCGGCGCGTCAAGAACAGCGTAGCCTTTGTTTCCAGGGTTATGACTCATGTTCTCTAAATATTCTCTATATATCCTTTATCTATTCTCCATATGTTCTCTAAATATTCTCTATATATCCTTAATCTATTCTCTATATGTTCTCTAAATATTCTCTATATATCCTTAATCTATTCTCTATATGTTCTCTAAATATTCTCTATATATCCTTAATCTATTCTCTATATGTTCTCTAAATATTCCTCTATATATCCTTTATCTATTCTCCATATGTTCTCTAAATATTCCTCTATATATCCTTAATCTATTCTCTATATGTTCTCTAAATATTCTCTATATATCCTTAATCTATTCTCTATATGTTCTCTAAATATTCTCTATATATCCTTAATCTATTCTCTATATGTTCTCTAAATATTCTCTATATATCCTTAATCTATTCTCTATATGTTCTCTAAATATTCTCTATATATCCTTAATCTATTCTCTATATGTTCTCTAAATATTCTCTATATATCCTTAATCTATTCTCTATATGTTCTCTAAATATTCTCTATATATCCTTAATCTATTCTCTATATGTTCTCTAAATATTCTCTATATATCCTTAATCTATTCTCTATATGTTCTCTAAATATTCTCTATATATCCTTTATCTATTCTCCATATGTTCTCTAAATATTCTCTATATATCCTTAATCTATTCTCTATATGTTCTCTAAATATTCTCTATATATCCTTAATCTATTCTCTATATGTTCTCTAAATATTCTCTATATATCCTTAATCTATTCTCTATATGTTCTCTAAATATTCTCTATATATCCTTAATCTATTCTCTATATGTTCTCTAAATATTCTCTATATATCCTTAATCTATTCTCTATATGTTCTCTAAATATTCTCTATATATCCTTAATCTATTCTCTATATGTTCTCTAAATATTCTCTATATATCCTTAATCTATTCTCTATATGTTCTCTAAATATTCTCTATATATCCTTAATCTATTCTCTATATGTTCTCTAAATATTCTCTATATATCCTTAATCTATTCTCTATATGTTCTCTAAATATTCTCTATATATCCTTAATCTATTCTCTATATGTTCTCTAAATATTCTCTATATATCCTTAATCTATTCTCTATATGTTCTCTAAATATTCTCTATATATCCTTAATCTATTCTCTATATGTTCTCTAAATATTCTCTATATATCCTTAATCTATTCTCTATATGTTCTCTAAATATTCTCTATATATCCTTAATCTATTCTCTATATGTTCTCTAAATATTCTCTATATATCCTTAATCTATTCTCTATATGTTCTCTAAATATTCTCTATATATCCTTAATCTATTCTCTATATGTTCTCTAAATATTCTCTATATATCCTTAATCTATTCTCTATATGTTCTCTAAATATTCTCTATATATCCTTAATCTATTCTCTATATGTTCTCTAAATATTCTCTATATATCCTTAATCTATTCTCTATATGTTCTCTAAATATTCTCTATATATCCTTAATCTATTCTCTATATGTTCTCTAAATATTCTCTATATATCCTTAATCTATTCTCTATATGTTCTCTAAATATTCTCTATATATCCTTAATCTATTCTCTATATGTTCTCTAAATATTCTCTATATATCCTTAATCTATTCTCTATATGTTCTCTAAATATTCTCTATATATCCTTTATCTATTCTCCATATGTTCTCTAAATATTCTCTATATATCCTTAATCTATTCTCTATATGTTCTCTAAATATTCTCTATATATCCTTAATCTATTCTCTATATGTTCTCTAAATATTCTCTATATATCCTTAATCTATTCTCTATATGTTCTCTAAATATTCCTCTATATATCCTTAATCTATTCTCTATATGTTCTCTAAATATTCTCTATATATCCTTTATCTATTCTCCATATGTTCTCTAAATATTCTCTATATATCCTTAATCTATTCTCTATATGTTCTCTAAATATTCTCTATATATCCTTTATCTATTCTCCATATGTTCTCTAAATATTCTCTATATATCCTTTATCTATTCTCCATATGTTCTCTAAATATTCTCTATATATCCTTTATCTATTCTCCATATGTTCTCTAAATATTCCTCTATATATCCTTAATCTATTCTCTATATGTTCTCTAAATATTCCTCTATATATCCTTAATCTATTCTCTATATGTTCTCTAAATATTCTCTATATATCCTTTATCTATTCTCCATATGTTCTCTAAATATTCTCTATATATCCTTAATCTATTCTCTATATGTTCTCTAAATATTCTCTATATATCCTTAATCTATTCTCTATATGTTCTCTAAATATTCTCTATATATCCTTAATCTATTCTCTATATGTTCTCTAAATATTCCTCTATATATCCTTTATCTATTCTCCATATGTTCTCTAAATATTCTCTATATATCCTTTATCTATTCTCCATATGTTCTCTAAATATTCTCTATATATCCTTTATCTATTCTCCATATGTTCTCTAAATATTCTCTATATATCCTTAATCTATTCTCTATATGTTCTCTAAATATTCTCTATATATCCTTTATCTATTCTCCATATGTTCTCTAAATATTCTCTATATATCCTTAATCTATTCTCTATATGTTCTCTAAATATTCTCTATATATCCTTTATCTATTCTCCATATGTTCTCTAAATATTCTCTATATATCCTTTATCTATTCTCCATATGTTCTCTAAATATTCCTCTATATATCCTTAATCTATTCTCTATATGTTCTCTAAATATTCTCTATATATCCTTAATCTATTCTCTATATGTTCTCTAAATATTCTCTATATATCCTTTATCTATTCTCCATATGTTCTCTAAATATTCTCTATATATCCTTTATCTATTCTCCATATGTTCTCTAAATATTCTCTATATATCCTTTATCTATTCTCCATATGTTCTCTAAATATTCTCTATATATCCTTTATCTATTCTCCATATGTTCTCTAAATATTCTCTATATATCCTTTATCTATTCTCCATATGTTCTCTAAATATTCTCTATATATCCTTTATCTATTCTCCATATGTTCTCTAAATATTCTCTATATATCCTTTATCTATTCTCCATATGTTCTCTAAATATTCTCTATATATCCTTAATCTATTCTCTATATGTTCTCTAAATATTCTCTATATATCCTTAATCTATTCTCTATATGTTCTCTAAATATTCTCTATATATCCTTTATCTATTCTCCATATGTTCTCTAAATATTCTCTATATATCCTTTATCTATTCTCCATATGTTCTCTAAATATTCTCTATATATCCTTTATCTATTCTCCATATGTTCTCTAAATATTCCTCTATATATCCTTAATCTATTCTCTATATGTTCTCTAAATATTCTCTATATATCCTTAATCTATTCTCTATATGTTCTCTAAATATTCCTCTATATATCCTTAATCTATTCTCTATATGTTCTCTAAATATTCTCTATATATCCTTAATCTATTCTCTATATGTTCTCTAAATATTCTCTATATATCCTTTATCTATTCTCCATATGTTCTCTAAATATTCTCTATATATCCTTAATCTATTCTCTATATGTTCTCTAAATATTCTCTATATATCCTTTATCTATTCTCCATATGTTCTCTAAATATTCCTCTATATATCCTTTATCTATTCTCCATATGTTCTCTAAATATTCCTCTATATATCCTTTATCTATTCTCCATATGTTCTCTAAATATTCTCTATATATCCTTTATCTATTCTCCATATGTTCTCTAAATATTCCTCTATATATCCTTAATCTATTCTCTATATGTTCTCTAAATATTCTCTATATATCCTTTATCTATTCTCCATATGTTCTCTAAATATTCTCTATATATCCTTTATCTATTCTCCATATGTTCTCTAAATATTCTCTATATATCCTTTATCTATTCTCCATATGTTCTCTAAATATTCTCTATATATCCTTTATCTATTCTCCATATGTTCTCTAAATATTCCTCTATATATCCTTTATCTATTCTCCATATGTTCTCTAAATATTCCTCTATATATCCTTTATCTATTCTCCATATGTTCTCTAAATATTCTCTATATATCCTTTATCTATTCTCCATATGTTCTCTAAATATTCTCTATATATCCTTTATCTATTCTCCATATGTTCTCTAAATATTCTCTATATATCCTTAATCTATTCTCTATATGTTCTCTAAATATTCTCTATATATCCTTTATCTATTCTCCATATGTTCTCTAAATATTCTCTATATATCCTTTATCTATTCTCCATATGTTCTCTAAATATTCTCTATATATCCTTTATCTATTCTCCATATGTTCTCTAAATATTCTCTATATATCCTTAATCTATTCTCTATATGTTCTCTAAATATTCCTCTATATATCCTTTATCTATTCTCCATATGTTCTCTAAATATTCTCTATATATCCTTTATCTATTCTCCATATGTTCTCTAAATATTCTCTATATATCCTTTATCTATTCTCCATATGTTCTCTAAATATTCTCTATATATCCTTTATCTATTCTCCATATGTTCTCTAAATATTCTCTATATATCCTTTATCTATTCTCCATATGTTCTCTAAATATTCCTCTATATATCCTTTATCTATTCTCCATATGTTCTCTAAATATTCTCTATATATCCTTTATCTATTCTCCATATGTTCTCTAAATATTCTCTATATATCCTTTATCTATTCTCCATATGTTCTCTAAATATTCTCTATATATCCTTTATCTATTCTCCATATGTTCTCTAAATATTCCTCTATATATCCTTTATCTATTCTCCATATGTTCTCTAAATATTCTCTATATATCCTTTATCTATTCTCCATATGTTCTCTAAATATTCTCTATATATCCTTTATCTATTCTCCATATGTTCTCTAAATATTCCTCTATATATCCTTAATCTATTCTCTATATGTTCTCTAAATATTCTCTATATATCCTTAATCTATTCTCTATATGTTCTCTAAATATTCTCTATATATCCTTAATCTATTCTCTATATGTTCTCTAAATATTCTCTATATATCCTTAATCTATTCTCTATATGTTCTCTAAATATTCCTCTATATATCCTTAATCTATTCTCTATATGTTCTCTAAATATTCCTCTATATATCCTTTATCTATTCTCCATATGTTCTCTAAATATTCTCTATATATCCTTTATCTATTCTCCATATGTTCTCTAAATATTCTCTATATATCCTTTATCTATTCTCCATATGTTCTCTAAATATTCTCTATATATCCTTTATCTATTCTCCATATGTTCTCTAAATATTCCTCTATATATCCTTTATCTATTCTCCATATGTTCTCTAAATATTCCTCTATATATCCTTAATCTATTCTCTATATGTTCTCTAAATATTCCTCTATATATCCTTTATCTATTCTCCATATGTTCTCTAAATATTCCTCTATATATCCTTTATCTATTCTCCATATGTTCTCTAAATATTCCTCTATATATCCTTTATCTATTCTCCATATGTTCTCTAAATATTCTCTATATATCCTTTATCTATTCTCCATATGTTCTCTAAATATTCTCTATATATCCTTTATCTATTCTCCATATGTTCTCTAAATATTCCTCTATATATCCTTTATCTATTCTCCATATGTTCTCTAAATATTCCTCTATATATCCTTTATCTATTCTCCATATGTTCTCTAAATATTCTCTATATATCCTTTATCTATTCTCCATATGTTCTCTAAATATTCTCTATATATCCTTTATCTATTCTCCATATGTTCTCTAAATATTCTCTATATATCCTTTATCTATTCTCCATATGTTCTCTAAATATTCTCTATATATCCTTTATCTATTCTCCATATGTTCTCTAAATATTCTCTATATATCCTTTATCTATTCTCCATATGTTCTCTAAATATTCTCTATATATCCTTTATCTATTCTCCATATGTTCTCTAAATATTCTCTATATATCCTTTATCTATTCTCCATATGTTCTCTAAATATTCCTCTATATATCCTTAATCTATTCTCTATATGTTCTCTAAATATTCTCTATATATCCTTAATCTATTCTCTATATGTTCTCTAAATATTCTCTATATATCCTTAATCTATTCTCTATATGTTCTCTAAATATTCTCTATATATCCTTAATCTATTCTCTATATGTTCTCTAAATATTCTCTATATATCCTTAATCTATTCTCTATATGTTCTCTAAATATTCTCTATATATCCTTAATCTATTCTCTATATGTTCTCTAAATATTCTCTATATATCCTTAATCTATTCTCTATATGTTCTCTAAATATTCTCTATATATCCTTTATCTATTCTCCATATGTTCTCTAAATATTCTCTATATATCCTTTATCTATTCTCCATATGTTCTCTAAATATTCTCTATATATCCTTAATCTATTCTCTATATGTTCTCTAAATATTCTCTATATATCCTTAATCTATTCTCTATATGTTCTCTAAATATTCTCTATATATCCTTAATCTATTCTCTATATGTTCTCTAAATATTCTCTATATATCCTTTATCTATTCTCCATATGTTCTCTAAATATTCTCTATATATCCTTAATCTATTCTCTATATGTTCTCTAAATATTCCTCTATATATCCTTTATCTATTCTCCATATGTTCTCTAAATATTCTCTATATATCCTTAATCTATTCTCTATATGTTCTCTAAATATTCTCTATATATCCTTAATCTATTCTCTATATGTTCTCTAAATATTCTCTATATATCCTTAATCTATTCTCTATATGTTCTCTAAATATTCTCTATATATCCTTAATCTATTCTCTATATGTTCTCTAAATATTCTCTATATATCCTTTATCTATTCTCCATATGTTCTCTAAATATTCTCTATATATCCTTTATCTATTCTCCATATGTTCTCTAAATATTCTCTATATATCCTTTATCCTTTAGATGGTATATCATGGAGAGTTGATTGTGAGTGCCTCATATGACGGGCCACATGGCCCTTGAGCTGGTGAGACTTGAAGCTGATTCAGATGGTAGCTCACATACTTCAGAGCTCACACCCATCAGTGGCCATCTTCTATGTCAGCGATTGTTAGCTTTTTCTCCCCCAATGATGACGCGGTAATAGTCGGTCCTCCAGGGGCATGAGACTCACCCGAACGAAGTGGTGTGACGCCTTTTGAGATACCAAGTCTATCACGACTGGAAATGAAAATCTAAGACTGCTGAAATTTCAGGTTACAGTTCTGTCTTCTCAGAACGGAGAGCAATGACTAGTGTGGTGACCTTCAGCAGCAGGTTGACATACCCTTGCGATGCGGCTCGTGCTGAAGAAGTCGATGAATTACAGGAGGTGACATTCAGAGGAGCACATCGTGCGTAAGTATATACAGTTACTCTCCCCTGCTTGAGCAGAATTCTCGTCCTCGTCCCCCTGCTTGAGCAGAACTCACGTTCTCGTCCCCCTGCTTGAGCAGAACTCACGTTCTCGTCCTCATGTTTGGACAGAACTCACGTTCTCGTCCTCATGTTTGGGCAGAACTCACGTTCTCGTCCCCCTGCTTGAGCAGAACTCACGTTCTCGTCCCCCTGCTCGAGCAGAACTCAGGTTCTCGTCCCCCTGCTTGAGCAGAACTCACGTTCTCGTCCCCCTGCTTGAGCAGAACTCAGGTTCTCGTCCCCTGCTTGAGCAGAACTCACGTTCTCGTCCCCCTGCTTGAGCAGAACTCACGTTCTCGTCCCCCTGCTTGAGCAGAACTAACGTTCTCGTCCCCTTGCTTGAGCAGAACTCACGTTCTCGTCCCCCTGCTTGAGCAGAACTAACGTTCTCGTCCCCTTGCTTGAGCAGAACTCACGGTTCTCGTCCCCCTGCTTGAGCAGAACTCACAATCTCTTTCTCCTGAAGGCGCTGACGTTCTTTGTCTTTGTTGAATCCAAGAGTTGCACACTCGTCAGCTGAGATGGTAGGGTGTGACTGGAGAGTTATTGGTCATTGTGCCAGACCAGAGATCGATATGCGAGACTTTGAAAAAAACGAAAAACTCTTGATGGGGTGTTAGAAGAACCTCAGCTTCCTAACTCGCGAATCTAGCAGGATATTTTTCCCTCGTATGTGTAAATACGGAATAAACAGGATTTTCAGGAAATGTGGCGACGACGAGACGGAACTGTTCGTCAGTAGCAAACGTATTATCACTACAACAATATCGGGTCACTGTGTAGAAGGACTGTTGATGAGGCCTTATAGTATGTAAATTATGTCCAGTCAGTAACCCAGACGTGTCGTAAGAGAAACATCCTTTGCTTTATCATTTATCATTCATCATTTAACGTAGTAGAACTGACAAATGGCACCCTTCTGCAAGAACACCATGGTTCACAAGAGGGGAATTGGCCACCTATTACCACGCTGGCAGTCGTGTGTCGGCATCTATCTCATAGTGCTGGACCACTTATAATCACCAGCAGCAACGCTGCACCATGGGGGAATGCCTATGGTCATTTATCACACTTCTCCACGTTTTATTGACTTCCAGGGTATGGCTGTCCTAGGCAGCATCAAAGCCTGAGATAAGTGGAGGGAGGGACACAGGTGTCGGAGGAATGTGAACTGTCTCTTGTGTTGTGGTACGTCTTCCACCCGGAAATGATAGACACGTATCCATAGGTCATCCGTCTGTATCATCACCTTATAATTAAGGATATCGGACGAGCTAGAAGCGAGTGTGGCGATGGGATCAGCAATTACTGTTCTCTTGCCCCCTCTTTACTAATGAGGGTGTGGCGGTGTTAGCAGGAGTTACTGCAAATGCTGTTCTTCACCAGGGGCAGGTGCGGCTTCGAATGTAGAGCTGCAAACCATAACTACAGCTTCGTTACCCCTCCACCAGGGTGAGTGTGGCGCTGCTAACCATAGCTACTGCTTCGTTACCCTTACACCAGGGTGAGTGTGGCGCTGCTAACCATAGCTACTGCTTCGCTACCTCTCCACCAGGGTGAGTGTGGCGCTGCTAACCATAACTACTGCTTCGCTACCTCTCCACCAGGGTGAGTGTGGCGCTGCTAACCATAGCTACTGCTTCGTTACCCTTACACCAGGGTGAGTGTGGCGCTGCTAACCATAGCTACTGCTTCGCTACCTCTCCACCAGGGTGAGTGTGGCGCTGCTAACCATAGCTACTGCTTCGCTACCTCTCCACCAGGGTGAGTGTGGCGCTGCTAACCATAGCTACTGCTTCGTTACCTCTCCACCAGGGTGAGTGTGGCGCTGCTAACCATAGCTACTGCTTCGCTACCTCTCCACCAGGGTGAGTGTGGCGCTGCTAACCATAGCTACTGCTTCGCTACCTCTCCACCAGGGTGAGTGTGGCGCTGCTAACCATAGCTACTGCTTCGTTACCTCTCCACCAGGGTGAGTGTGGCGCTGCGAACCATAGCTACTGCTTCGTTACCCCTCCACCAGGGTGAGTGTGGCGCTGCTAACCATAGCTACTGCTTCGTTACCCTTACACCAGGGTGAGTGTGGCGCTGCTAACCATAGCTACTGCTTCGCTACCTCTCCACCAGGGTGAGTGTGGCGCTGCTAACCATAGCTACTGCTTCGCTACCTCTCCACCAGGGTGAGTGTGGCGCTGCTAACCATAGCTACTGCTTCGTTACCCCTCCACCAGGGTGAGTGTGGCGCTGCTAACCATAGCTACTGCTTCGCTACCTCTCCACCAGGGTGAGTGTGGCGCTGCTAACCATAATCATTCACTTCTCTGTTGTCCCTTCAAAAGGGTAGATGTCCAAGCTCTACGATAATCACTGCTCCTATCTCCACTACACCAGAGCACCGTGGCTCTGGACATGGCTCCGCTTGTCTAAGCATTGCCCTTCCCTTGGACGGGTCAAGGAAGCCTCGGTTCCTGAGGACAGTGGGTCGCTGCCTCTCTTGCTAGGGCGCTGGGTGTGGCTAGAGGTGTTAGCGCTGCCAACAATAATTACTCCCCGCGTTGCTCCCCCTTCGCTGTCGACAAGTGCGGTTCTTATTACCGCGCTGTCAGCGGTGATCGCCGTCATAATGCCTCTTTGCCAGGGTAGGTGAGGGGTCCGAGGTGCGAGGCGCTGCCAGCAATGGATTTCTGCCGTGTGTGTGTTGCCCTCGTCTGTGTCCGCACGGGCGTGGCCGTTGGCACAGCAGGACCTACCTACCTTTACTGACTGGCGTAGTGGCCACCTTGCCGGAGTTGGTGTGAGGCTACCAGCAACAGATATTCTTCTGGGGCCGTATGTAGAAAACTTCTTAGAATGCTTAAGTATGCTTAACCCCAAAGAATTTTACTTAACTTGAAGAATTTTGCTAAGCATGTTTCTGAAAGCTGCCCTACGCTTAAGTATTTGCTTAGCAGACGACAAATATTTTGACCCAAACTGCATTTCATACTTCTTAAATCTTATGCTTAAGTTTTGCTAAGCATCGTGCTTAGTCCATTTCTGTGTGGCACTTAAGTCACTTGCTCAGCTAATCATAAGATTAAGCAGAAATCTAAGAATTTTTCTGCATACGGCCCCTGGTGAGGAGAGTGTGGCTCTACACGGAGCAGTGCCAACAACAAAGCTATCATCGACCTGTGGTGTCTGTGTTCTATCGAAACTGGTTGTGATTTTTGTAGAATACAGTCGGACCTTTGGGGTTATAACGGGCCGCCCAGGGTCGAGTGCATAGGGTCGAATCCCGGTTGAGGCTGTTGGTCCACAGTCAAGCCCAGCTGTTCATCTACCCGTAGAGTTGGTCGATAAGATAGGCACCTGGCTCAGGCTAGAGTACATCTCTCTCTCTCTCTCTCTCTCTCTCTCTCTCTCTCTCTCTCTTTGTATATGTATATATATATATATACATATATATATATATATATATATATATATATATATATATATATATATATATATATATATATATATATATATATATATATATACATATATATATATATATATATATATATATATATATATATATATATATATATATATATATATATATATATATATATATATATATATATATATATATATATATATATATATATATATATATTGTTGGCAAATTTCAAGTATTCCTGGAATCTGCGAAAAAACCAGACTGATTTATTGTATTATTAACTTTCCTCTTACAAACCAGAAGCAGAATGTTACTCAATATGAGGAAAAGATAATGCTTCCAGGCTGCCATAAAAATTTCCTTCGGGCAAATTAGTCTTGCAAGGTATTTTTTCCTAACCGTATCCCGTCCATCGTGTTGTCGGAGGGAGTGGAGGGTGAGGAGAGAGAGCCTTTGTTTTGCCGTTCGTTTCTTCAACTGCTTTTAAAGGGAATGTATTTTTTTTCCCAGTGATGTTAAGGCTAGACCACCTCGCTTTGGACCTAAGATCTGTGTGCTCTTTGTAACCTCGTGAAACTCATTTCGTTGCAAATCTGGCGCCCAGGATTAATGTTATCCCTTATGTTGCGTCTGTAAGTTTTGTGAGGGAAGGAAAATATACATGACATTGGGCCATTGGACAGTAGAGCATATCTTTCGGAATACCAGTGGCATTAGAGGGAACCAAAGAAACCATCCGGACGAATACTTCGTCTTCTTGGCTGATTTCTTTTTAAGGCCATGGCGAACATCGAGTATCCCAAGAGTTTCCCCCCTCATGCAAGGCGACCTGCATCGTATTCGGTTGCAGTTTCTACACAAGGGTCACCTCCATCTTCCAAGATATTCCCAACTGACTCAGATGATGAAGTCTTAGGTGAGCCTTGAGGTCCAGCTGATGACGCTCATGACGTGCCATGTGGAAGTGACCGAATCAATCAATTCACGTCGACCTCAGTAACTTGATGAGAGATTTGGCCTAATAGATACGATTCCTTGAATCACAAGGATCAAGGCTGAAAGAATGGAAACTCCAGGTTCCAGAGGCAACATCCTTCTGGTTCTGGAATCAATGAACGGGAATAATCTGTCTCTTGTATTGAGACAACGTATCAGGCCTTGTAAGTGTGATGAACGAAGAGTTACGTTTCTTGTGATCGGAGGCTTTTAAGAGACTTCATTCTCAGCGAGGTTTTTAAAAGCATCATTGTTGAAGAGTGGACACCGTGGCCTTGCTTCCCCTCCTGCACACCATTTGCTTCACATGAAAGGAACCTGTGAAATGTGTCCGTGGACTCTCCTCTTGGGCATGCTCAGCTAAGATATCCTCAATGACTTCTTTGTGGTGGCCTGGAATCCAATGGTGATCTTTCCGGGACAACAAGGAGAGAGGAGGATTAGTAATACCCTCGTCTTTCTATGCCCTATGGCAACATTACGTTTGGGAAGGTTGGATGGCTGAGGAGAGAACAGTTCGCCACAGTTTAGGATCTCCGAACACGGCCACTAGTCCCGGTGTATTAGCAAGACCTGCTGCCACCACTTCACATCACACTTTGGGTTTGATGGAAAATATCGTGAATGAGCTTAGACAAAGTAGGCCAAGGATTCCAACCTGTTTAACGTTCAAGTTCGCAGCAATGAGTGAAGCGAGGTTCGAGAGAAGGTTAAAGGTGACAAAGAGAGATTGCATTGCAGAACAGTTGCAACAAAGACTTTTGAATTATCTAACCTGCAACTACCAATTTATGTCTTCCCTTTCCGATCATTTCCGTGAACGTAGATGTGTGTATTTTGAACATGGTTAATGTGGTTATCTTTTAGAAAGATAAGTTTTGATACCGGCTAGCACGAAGTACGTATGAGCCATGGAGCATGTATGAATGTAGTTGTTTTGGAGTCCATACGTTATAAGGAAAAGCTGCCCACTTATCATCACTTTGGGGCTAGAAATCGTTAAGATAACTAATTTATGTTAATATAAATACATTTCTCTCTCTTTTTTCTTTTTCTTTTTTTTTTTGCTGTTGGCAGATGAGTGTAATCATTGTCGTATTATCCCTGGACCGGAGCGGGGCGCGGCTTTGATTAAGGCAGTGCAAATAGTGATTACTGTCACTTTGTCCCTTCTGCAAGGGAGGGGCGCGTCTCCGGAGGTGGCGCTGACGACGATGATGATGATTATTACCGTGTTGCCCCTCTGATAGGGCGGAGGTGTCTCCTCCTCCCTCCCCCGCGCCATCAACCGGGCAACACCCTAAGATTACTGAACTGTTTTGGACGAAGTGGAGTTCGGGGGGTGAAGTGAGTGTCTTGGAAGCGTCTTTCAAAGAGGCATCAAGGTAGGTCATTGGTGGAGGTTGAATGGTCCTTAGGGGCCTGCCAAGGGCGACCCTTAACCTCTCTCTCTCTCTCTCTCTCTCTCTCTCTTTCTCCTTGCACCTCGGTGTGTGTGTGTGAGTGTGTGTGTATGTGTAGTGGTTAGCGATCCTGACCGTGACGCATTCACGGGTCGCCCACCCGGGAGGAGAGCGTATAAGGTTTGCGGCCGTCCTTTTACAGTCAACCCAGCTGTTCATCCTCCCCAAGGGGTTGGTCGATATAATGGGTACCTGGCTCAGGCTAGGACACACCCACACACACACACACACACACACCCATACACACACACACACACACACCCACACACACACACACACACACACACACACACACACACACACATATATATATATATATATATATATATATATATATATATATATATATATATATATATATATATATATATATATATATATATATATATATATATATATATATACATATATATATATATATACATATATATATATATATATATATATATATATATATATATATATATGTATATATATATATATATATATATATATATATATATATATATATATATATATATATATATATATATATATATATATATATATTATCCCTGGGGATAGGGGATTAAGAATACTTCCCACGTATTCCCTGCGTGTCGTAGAAGGCGACTAAAAGGGGAGGGAGCGGGGGGCTGGAAATCCTCCCCTCTCTGTTTTTTTTTCAATTTTCCAAAAGAAGGAACAGAGAATTGGGCCAGGTGAGGGTATTCCCTCAAAGGCCCAGTCCTCTGTTCTTAACGCTACCTCGCTAATGCGGGAAATGGCGAATAGTTTGAAAGAAAAGGGTGAATGTAGGTTTGCGGCAGGGGTGTGTGATGTCTCCATGGTTGTTTAATTTGTTTATGGATGGGGTTGTTAGGGAGGTAAATGCAAGAGTCCTGGAAAGAGGGGCAAGTATGAAGTCTGTTGGGGATGAGAGAGCTTGGGAAGTGAGTCAGTTGTTGTTCGCTGATGATACAGCGCTGGTGGCTGATTCATGTGAGAAACTGCAGAAGCTGGTGACTGAGTTTGGTAAAGTGTGTGGAAGAAGAAAGTTAAGAGTAAATGTGAATAAGAGCAAGGTTATTAGGTACAGTAGGGTTGAGGGTCAAGTCAATTGGGAGGTGAGTTTGAATGGAGAAAAACTGGAGGAAGTGAAGTGTTTTAGATATCTGGGAGTGGATCTGTCAGCGGATGGAACCATGGAAGCGGAAGTGGATCATAGGGTGGGGGAGGGGGCGAAAATTTTGGGAGCCTTGAAAAATGTGTGGAAGTCGAGAACATTATCTCGGAAAGCAAAAATGAGTATGTTTGAAGGAATAGTGGTTCCAACAATGTTGTATGGTTGCGAGGCGTGGGCTATGGATAGAGTTGTGCGCAGGAGGATGGATGTGCTGGAAATGAGATGTTTGAGGACAATGTGTGGTGTGAGGTGGTTTGATCGAGTAAGTAACGTAAGGGTAAAAGAGATGTGTGAAAATAAAAAGAGCGTGGTTGAGAGAGCAGAAGAGGGTGTTTTGAAATGGTTTGGGCACATGGAGAGAATGAGTGAGGAAAGATTGACCAAGAGGATATATGTGTCGGAGGTGGAGGGAGCGAGGAGAAGAGGGAGACCAAATTGGAGGTGGAAAGATGGAGTGAAAAAGATTTTGTGTGATCGGGGCCTGAACATGCAGGAGGGTGAAAGGAGGGCAAGGAATAGAGTGAATTGGAGCGATGTGGTATACAGGGGTTGACGTGCTGTCAGTGGATTGAATCAAGGCATGTGAAGCGTCTGGGGTAAACCATGGAAGGCTGTGTAGGTGTGTATATTTGCGTGTGTGGACGTGTGTATGTACATGTGTATGGGGGGGGGGGGTTGGGCCATTTCTTTCGTCTGTTTCCTTGCGCTACCTCGCAAACGCGGGAGACAGCGACAAAGTATAAAAAAAAAAAAAAAAAAAAAAATATATATATATATATATATATATATATATATATATATATATATATATATATATATATATATATATATATATATATATATATATATATATATATATATGTATATATACAGTGAGAAATTAACATAGCAAGTAACGTAGTAATAGAGGTTAAGATTAACACAGTGAGAAATTAACATAGCAAATAACGTAGTAATAGAGGTTAAGATTAACACAGTGAGAAATTAACATAGCAAATAACGTAGTAATAGAGGTTAAGGTTAACACAACGAGAAATTAACATAGCAAGTAACGTAGTAATAGAGGTTAAGATTAACACAGTGAGAAATTAACATAGTAACTGGCATCGCAACAGAGATTTATTAACATCTCAGCCTTAAAGATAAATTAACATATCCAATGACACAGTAACCAGAAATTAACAGACTAAGATTAACAGACGACCACAGTGAGAAGCTTCGACCTCACACATTATGCACGTCCCTCACAGCACCCTGGTCTGAGGGAGGGACCAGGCCTTGCTCCTGGCAGCGTTACCACCTCATTAGATGAGATATACTGAGGCAAGAAGGGACATCATGCATGCCTCACCAAGGCTGGTGACATATAGTCTCAGCAGATCTGGATATTAGTTCGTAGCGTGTGTCTCACAGGGGAAAGGCGAGGGGGTTTGGGAGGCGGGTCCCTGGTGGTCGTCGGGCTGGGCTAGGCTGGGCTGGCAACGTCACTCCCACGGGGGAGAGAGAGAGAGAGAGAGAGAGAGAGAGAGAGAGAGAGAGAGAGAGAGAGAGAGAGAGAGAGAGAGAGAGAGAGAGAGAGAGACCAGATGGAGGGGGGGGTTGATGTAACACACAGGTCGCGTCTCGTTTATCACGGTGGGACATGTGTGTGTGGGGGGGGGGGGTGAGAAAAAATAACGTTCCACCCAGGTGATACAGAGGGAGGGACGGAAGGAAGCCAGATTAACGACCAGGGGTTTTTACATCATCATCCTCATCCTCCACCTTGAGCTACCTCAACACCACCTGGGCACCGTGCCTCACTGTGGCACCCTCCCTCACCGTGTCACTGTACATCAGTGGAGCACTGTACGCTGATGAGAGCACTGAGACATTGTATTTCACCGAGACGCCATATCTCAGTGAGCCACAGCACCTCGCTGTGTCACCAGTGTTGGCCAACACTCTGTATCTGAATGGGACGCTGTGCTTCGCTAAGACACTACAAGAGCAATTGTCTATTGAGTAATAGACACGCCACCTCATTGAGACGGATTCTGCCTCAGTGAAGAACTGAACCTCAAACTTACTAAGCCATTCGTCATGAGACACTGTACCTCACAGTTCACTGCACCTTACACAGGCACACTGCACCCCACTCATATCAAACGTAAGGATTCCTCCGCCCTTTTGCAACACACGACAGCCACATTGCATCTCAGTCAAGCATTCTCTCAATTGCGTTCCCTTACCGTGCGTGTAACTGGTCAGTCAGTCGGTCAGTCACTGAATAAGCCAAGTCTTAAAGTTATTCGTAAAAAGGGAATTCACATTATTCTTGCGGAGCTCAATGTTAAGTCGTGTCGTAGGAACACAGGAGGATCACATGAGGATGTAGTGATGGTTGGGGAAGTACGTGATAGTTGGGGTAGTAGTGGTGGTGGCGGGGATAATGGTGGTGGTGGTATACAATTAGTCTAGGACTCTCGGCTATAGCGTTAGTGAGGCAGACGAAGGCATCATGAACAAAGATCTTGGACTCAGATAATAACTGGAATGCATAGATACATCTATTTTTTTTTTTTTTAGGTCTTATACGAGTAGATGTGAACCACAGATCTTGGAAACCCTTTGTGTAAGGTTCAATTACAATGTACGGAGGAGGTCGAAGGCCTTAGCATTATCGTCCATGAGGAGTTCTCAATTTCTTTGAGGGGTGTGAGGTAATACTTAATGGGTGTACCTTGAAATGAAGATGTCACTTGGTAACTAGGCTTCGAGGCATATCGTTGCTTGTCATAGCCATATCAGAGCTACATGTATTGTGACGTGGAATCGATGTAAAGTGTTTTATCGTTACGTCTCTGCTATGTTCATGTACACAAGAGGTGTGGTCAGGTATTCAGCTATGTGTCTGGGTGTCGCGTTCCATTGAGCGCGTAGATTCCTATGAGTCCACGGGGAAAATGAAACACGATAAGTTGCCAAGTGCACTTCCGTGTAATAAGCACATCATCAGGGGAGATACAAGAAAGAAATATAACAGTCAGTTGATATACAACGAAGAGACGTAGCTAAGACGCCGTTTGGTAAAC
Source organism: Panulirus ornatus (assembly GCF_036320965.1). Classification (NCBI taxonomy): domain Eukaryota; kingdom Metazoa; phylum Arthropoda; class Malacostraca; order Decapoda; family Palinuridae; genus Panulirus; species Panulirus ornatus. Next base: position 54,343,820 of record NC_092233.1, read on the forward strand.
AAATGACTGATGTGATTATTACACGAAAGTGCCCTTGGGAACTTATCGTATTTCATTTCCCCCGTGGACTCATTGGAATATACTTGATCACGCGCTCAATTGTGATTCTTTCCAAGATATATATATATATATATATATATATATCTTTCTTTCTTTTAAACTATTCGCCATTTCCCGCGTTAGCGAGGTAGCGTTAAGAACAGAGGACTGGGCCTTTTTTGGAATATCCTCACCTGGCCCCCTCTGTTCCTTCTTTTGGAAAATTAAAAAAAAAAGAGAGGGGAGGATTTCCAGCCCCCCGCTCCCTCCCCTTTTAGTCGCCTTCTACGACACGCAGGGAATACGTGGGAAGTATTCTTAATCCCCTATCCCCAGGGATATATACATATATATATATATATATATACATATATATATATACGAACACAGTGCACAGAAACGCGCACCTTCATAGAACATACAAACATCCAACAGCCAGGATCGAACCCGGGACCCCTGTGCCACAGGCGGGAATGTAACCGCTAGGCTATGGGCCCATAGGCTCATTGCCTAACGGTTAGCATTCCCGCCTCTTGCACAAGGGTCCCGGGTTCGATCCTGGCTGTTGGAGGTTTGTATGATATATATATATATATATATATATATATATATATATTTTTTTTTTTTTTTTTTTTTTTTTTTTTATACTTTGTCGCTGTCTCCCGCGTTTGCGAGGTAGCGCATATATATATATATATATATATATATATATATATATATATATATATATATATATATATATATATATTTCTTTTATACTATTCGCCATTTCCCGCGATAGCGAGGTAGCGCTAAGAACAGAGGACTGGGCCTTTGAGGGGATATCCTCACCTGGCCACCTTCTCTGTTCCTTCTTTGGGAAAATTAAAGAAAAAAAAAAATCTTCATCGTCAGACATTGTCTCTTCCCAGGGTAGGGATAATTGCCTCTTCTGTTCTCGTCAGGCTCCACAATGCTAAGTGAATGTCAGAATAGTAACCCCTCAGGTCAAGGAAGGTTGAGACTATCTATACAACGTGCTTGCATATTATATGATATTGCATTGGAACTGTCTTGCCTTAATGTGTGCGAGAGAGAGCCAGGCTGAGTTGGGAGATCCGAGCTGCAGTGGAGTCTGATGACCCGTCCCCACTATCTCCTCTCAGTAAGGGAGGGAGGAGAGACCACCCAACACAAAAAGAAAACGGCTTCGTGTAAACAAATAGTTAGGGTGAGGGGGGAGAAGGTGGTGGGAGGGAGTTGGGGTGGTCGTAGGAGGAGGTGACAGAACGTAAACAAACAAAGGCATGGAGGGCGTCAGACTCATTTACATGTTGGTGTCTGTACTCGCAGCGAGAGAGAGAGAGAGAGAGAGAGAGAGAGAGAGAGAGAGAGAGAGAGAGAGAGAGAGAGAGAGAGAGAGAGAGAGAGAGAGAGAGAGTACTGTCGATGAGGTTTCCTCATAAGGCGGAGCTGTCGCGTATAGCACCCACGCCATATCTTGCTTGGTTAGAAATAACACGGTTTATCCTCTACCGCGCACGTTGCTTGGTTAGAAATAATACGGTTTATCTTGTGCCGCGCACGTTGCTTGGTTAGAAATAACACGGTTTATCCTGTGCCGCTGCTTGGTTAGAGTTCTTCTGGCTTTGTTCTTTATCTTTCGTAGCTTCTTTGGCGGGTGTCTGTGCCTTCCCCAGGTGTGGGGATTTTAATCCCACGAGCATCAGAAGTGACCGAAATCTTACAGCACATCCTCAGGTAATACTTGGCCCTCAAACAGTCACTGACACCTAGTCGATTCGAAGCATTAGATCATACTGCTTCGCCGGGAGAGCGGGTTCATCATCCTGCAATAGGCTGCGACCAGAAACGATTCCCACCCCCTCCATCGTAACCCCTCTGGACGGGCAACGAGGCCGACGTAAGCCACATGCGACAGGGGTGAGCGAGCTCGGGGTACGATGCGTATAAGCGACAGTGGTGTGGGCGCGTCTAACTACTACTTCTTCCTATGTCAGGCGCCTTCGTAAGGTCGGTCTGCGTCAGTGGCTGATGGGTCAGGTCCTGACGCTGCCCTTCGCTTTAACAAGTGAATGTCCGTGCATGATTTCTCTGCCACCCTCACCCGTTACAGAGTCATACAACACCTCGTATAGGAATTCTGATCCCTCTGGCGCCACACTGTGGGTGGAGGGTTGTGGATCGTATTGCACAACGCTGTTTCCAATCGTATGTGACGTTTCAATGAGACGATTTTTTGCCTCAAGGGGAGTGGGTTGTGGTCGATGGTGAGGGGGAGGAGTTGCACGGTTGGGTTGTAAGTTGTTGATGACCGTCCTCTCAATGATGATGATGATGATGATGATGATGACACACCGCCAGTCATCATGATGGTAACCACACGGAGAGATAGTGACGACAGAACTGCTATGACAAGTGATGGTGACATTGGCCAGACGTCATCCCAAATGGTGATGACACCAGCCATTACTGACGATGGTTATCATGATGACGGTGACACCGCCCATTTACCCGCCAGAATAGGTCATACTGGGTTATCATCCCATTTACTCACCACAACAGGTCATACTGGGTCATGCCATTTACTCACCACAACAGGTCATATTGGGTCATGCCATTTACTCACCACAACAGGTCATACTGGGTCATGCCATTTACCCACCACAACAGGTCATACTGGGTCATGCCATTTACTCACCACAACAGGTCATATTGGGTCATGCCATTTACTCACCACAACAGGTCATACTGGGTCATCTTGATGGTTTCTTGTTTATCTTCAGAACATAACCACAGTTCTCACCAGTAGGGGCTTCAGCAATACTTCTCTTAGTCGTCCACCATTAAGCCTTACCCTCCAACATCTGTAAACATTTCGCTCCCCCACCTGTAAGCATTTCACTCCCACACCTGTAAACCTTACCCTCCCACACCTGAATACGTTTCACTCCCACACCTGTAAACTTTACCGTCCCACACCCGAATGCGTTTCACTCCCACACCTGTAAACATCTCGCTCCCATACCTGTAAACATTTTGCTCCTACACCTGTAAACATCTCGCTCCCGCACCTGTAAACATTTTACACACATTTCTACACTCGTAAACGAACACCTGTAAACGAATATCTACAGCTATGTGGGTTTGGTCTGCCTATTTCTATAACCCATGAAACGTAACTTGATCACTCACTCATCTTATTTTTCTTTTTTGAGCTTATGTGTCTAACTTTTGTAATCTGAGAAACGAGTCTTGGATCATCGAGGTATGTGTACAATCAGATGCTGTGCCGGCCCGTCATCATCCCTCACCTATTCCTTGACTGGTGTGGTGAGAGGATCCTGTCCTCCTCCTCCAGACGCAGCGCCCGCTCCCCACAACAGATCCAGAGTGACGTACAAGCACAACCCATCTCTGTGTGTCGCCAGATTAGGCTGGCTGCTGGTGTACTCCTTAGAGTGTTCGTGCTCAGGGAACATGGCGTTTTAACGGCTCATGACTCACGGCTTGAATGACCACCTGCCGTTTATATGCCGTCCTGCTCGACCATCGGCTCTGATGTGTTGGCTTTGTTAACGCAAGCATCCACGTACGCTGAGGGGTTGTCGGTACTGGGGGTATATATATATATATATATATATATATATATATATATATATATATATATATATATATATATATATATATATATATATATATAATAGATAGATAGATGAATGGATAGATATATGCAGTTGTTTCTGGACTCCGCCTGCTTGAGGTTACTCCGAAGGCGTCCCTCATTTCCCTGGTAGTGGAAGTAGCGCAACCTTGGAGCTACCACCTGCAGAAGGATCCTGGAATAGTTCTTGCACCCTCTCATGAAAGGGGTCCTGGGGTATTCATAGATAGATAAATAGATATACATAGTATATGCATTTATATGTATTTGATACATAGTGTATGTGAGGTAGCCATGATTAGGGCAGTCAGTCCCCTTGTCCTTGCAGTCTAACCTACTGTATAGAGATGGAAAATGATGCTATTGGACTTTTGGAGCAGGCATCACAGCGCACCATCCAGTTGCAGGGCACCATCGTCTCCCACACCACCCAGTTGCAGGGCACCATCGTCCCCATGGGTACCACCACACTAGTACTCTGTGGACTGCAGGATTGAGCACCACTATCCCATCACTAGTACCCTGTATGCTGTCGGATAGGACACCACTACCCTATCACTAGTACCCAGTATGCTGTTGGATAGGACACCAGTCCAGCCAGCACCGGTGCGCCAGCAGGGTAGACGCCAGCAGGGTATACGCCAGCAGTTTAACAATACCACCCTCGCCACCCATAAAGCTCCACTGACCTGGGCAGATCCTTTCCCGTCTGCGAGTTTTGTTTGGCTCTTCGTTGTGTGAGGTTCGGCCACGCCCACATTACCATCACAAAAGCCACGTGGCCGCTCAGTTATGAGAAGGGGAGGTGGGAGGAGAGATCGGTAATGAGGAGAAGGGAGGGTAGGTAAAGATGGGGAGGCAGATGCAGTCGGGTGTGGAGAAGGAGGACGATTGCTGCTGGAGCGAAAAAAAAAGGACTTGAAGGCGACTTGGTAAAATGGTTCATTCACAATATGGAGTTGGGCAGGGGAGCACGAGGGGTCACTGTGTGTCCAGGCTGTGGAGGACAGGGGTAGGTACAGGAGAGTGGGAATATGCTGGATTATATCCTGATAGAAAGAAAGATATATACATAAGGCATTTGAGAGCGAACAGATGTAGTACCTCAAGAGTAAAGCTGGTGGTTTGTGTGGCTAATATATCCAGCCTCAAACACGTATGAGACATCTAGAATGTGGTTTGGTGTTTACATTTTCATCGCCTAGGATGCTCCACACTTTGTCTGTGGATCGATGGCGCGGCTCGTATGATTCTGTCTCATTTCAAGAGGCGGATGGCTCTACTGAAACGTGAATCAATTTGACGATGCATCTCATAACAAGATTGAATATACTTGCATAGTCTTTATTATTGGCTGCAATGTCTCCTTACAGGAATCTATCACGTGAATGCCATAAGTTTATCAAGGAGGTTTGTACCATGTGAGTGGCTGCCCTCACCTCCGACATCCACCTACCTCTGCTGGTTTCAGTCACAGTATCGCAATATCTATGGCTCATTCACGTGTCCAGTTACGAGGAGAAATGTGCACTGGACGTGACCTTCACCTCAGTCCCCTTGCACACTCAGTCAAGCAAGAGGAGGAGGAGCTGCAACAGCAGCAGAGAAGCAGCCACAACATAAATAGCAAATGCAGCAGCAGCAGGAGCAGCAGCAGTAGAAACAACAGCAGCAGCAGCAGCAACAGAAGGAGCAGCAGCAGAAGCAGCAGCAGGAGCAGCAGCAGTAGAAACAACAACAGCAGCAGCAGCAACAGAAGGAGCAGCAGCAGTAGAAACAACAGAAGCAGCAGCAACAGGAGGAGCAGCAGCAGCAACAACAACAGCAGCAGGAGCAGCAGCAGTAGAAACAACAGCAGCAGCAGCAGCAACAGAAGGAGCAGCAGCAGAAGCAGGAGCAGCAGCAGCAACAGCAGCAGTAGCAACAACAGCAGCAAGAACAGCAGGGTATGTATGGCCCTCCCACTGTGACCCACTGGTGCAGATGCCCTCCTATAGTACCTGCGTGTGACACAGTCTGGGGCTATAACCAGCTCGTCTTGATTTCAAGCCACAGGCAAATGCACAACGTTGGGGGCCACGAACTTGCTAGTGCTGTGATATCACCAGACATTCAGCTCACTCATCTTCTTCTCTCGTGTCTGTTTCTCTGTGTGTCCGTCTGTCTATGTGTCCGTCCCTCGTCACAGCCTCATAGGAAGACACGCGTGAGCTGTGTCCGCATTGTATTAAGTAGCCCCACGCGGCGCGTGCGATCCAGGCAAGATTTAAAAGACATTAAGGATGACCAGAGTCGAGGAGAGACGGAGGAATGGCAAAGGAAATACATCAGATGGTTCTTCACGACCCACAGATGAAATCCACCAATCCACTACGAAGTACATTACAACAGGTTATAAGGAGACGATATACAACGTACACTCACTACAGGCACTACGAAAGACAGATGGTTTCCCTCATGCCTACGTGACTGCGAATGCTTTGCGTCACGCTGTATATCTCTGCTCGAACACAAAAGGTGAATCTCAGCGGGATCCTTCCTAAGATTCATGGCCAGGCCTCGCTAACACTGACTGAGGGACTGAAGACAGAAAGAAGGTGAATCTTAGCGGGATCTCCCAAGATTCATGGCCAGGCCTCGCTAGCACTGAGGACTCAAGACAGAAGGTGAATCTTAGCGGGATCTTCCCCTAAAGATCCCACGACCAGGTCTTGCCAGCTGGCAGGGCTGAGGGACCACACATATCAAGACTACAGCAGTGAGTCAGGTGACTTAGTGAGGCCGTGGATCGTGGCTGCTGACATGCTGGATGGCGCGACGAGACTAATGGCGTCTGGTGTTTGATTTACCGGGGCGAGGTATAGTGTCTTCTTGCGGGTCGTTACATCTCCTGGGGGGCAAGCGCTAGGCTAGAACCACTGCTCCGCTAGCGTAGTGGTGCTTAGGACGGTGTCTGAATTCCCTGGATGCTCAAGTGCACTGGCGTGCGAGAGTTGAAGGGATGGATAGGTTGGAGCGCGGCTAGTGTGTGTGTCGCTCCCGTAACTCACTGGATCTGTAGCAACTCTCTTGGCTGGTTTGCTGGGCCTGGTAACTCACTAGATTAGCGCACTGGGCTTAGTAACTTACTAGAATGGTGTGCTGGGTCTGGTAACTCACTAGGTTAGTGTACTAGGCTTGGTAACTTATTAGAATGGTGTACTGGGTCTGGCAGTTCCTCACTGAGGTTATGATCGCACGGAGCGGTGTGGTGTAGTGGTGTGTGTAGGGTGTGGTAGAGTCGTTGGTCGCAGCTGTATGGCATGCCTTACCTGGTGGTTGCAATAGTTGAGGATGGATTAGGATGAAAGACAGCATACGTGATCCACGGGAACTCCCTGACGAAGATATTTCTCTCAATGCTCGTGTGTTATTGTCAGTAGGTGGCCAAGCAATCTTCTCTTCCCCTCTCTTCTCTTCTCTCTCTGTCTCTCTCTGTCTATCTGTCTGTCTGTCTGTCTGTCTGTCTGTCTCTCTCTCTCTCTCTCTCTCTCTCTCTCTCTCTCTCTCTCTCTCTCTCTCTCTCTCTCTCTCTCTCTCTCTCTCTCTCTCTCTCTCTCTCTCTCTCTCTCTCTCTCACTTTTAGCACCAGAAGGTGAAGTTAGTTCTTTAAAGAACTCGTTTTCAAAAAGTCAGTCTGACCGTCATCCTTTCGTTGTCATGGTGATGCTCTTCCTCTTCCTCTCAAAACTTTCTGTGTGTGTGTGTGTGTGTGTGTGTGTGTGTGGAGAGAGAGAGAGAGAGAGAGAGAGAGAGAGAGAGAGAGAGAGAGAGAGAGAGAGAGAGAGAGAGAGAGAGAGAGAGAGAGAGAGAGAGAGAGAGAGAGAGAAGGAGAGTGAGAGAGTGAGAGAGAGAGAGAAGGAGAGAGTGAGTGAGTTAGTTAGTGGCGACAGGGAAACTTTATGAGTAACGCTGGCAGCTCTACAAGACATCAGGGTGAGGTGAAGGGGGGAAAAAATGGTGTTAATTACTGGGGCGGCATCTTTGTGGCAGTGCTGCATCATGACGAAGTACCAGAAGGGACAGCAAGAGAAGTACACGAATATATATATATATATATATATATATATATATATATATATATATATATATATATATATATATATATATATATATATATATATATATATATATATATATATATATATATATATATATTTCTTTCTTCTTTCTTTCATACTATTCGCCATTTCCCGCATTAGCGAGGTAGCGCCATGAACAGAGGACTGGGCCTTAGAGGGAATATCCTCACCTGGCCCCCTTCTCTGTTCCTTCTTTTGGAAAATTAAAAAAAAAACGAGAGGGGAGGATTTCCAGCCACCCGCTCCCTCCCCTTTTAGTCGCCTTCTACGACACGCAGGGAATACGTGGGAAGTATTCTTTCTCCCCTATCCCCAGGGATAATATATATATATATATATATATATATATATATATATATATAAGGTTATTCAATGTATGTATGACTCATGGTGAGGTGCCTGAGGATTGGCGGAATGCTTGCATAGTGCCATTGTACAAAGGCAAAGGGGATAAGAGTGAATGCTCAAGTTACAGAGGTATAAGTTTGTTGAGTATTCCTGGGAAATTATATGGGAGGGTATTGATTGAGAGGGTCAAGGCATGTACAGAGCATTAGATTGGGGAAGAGCAGTGTGGTTTCAGAAGTGGTAGAGGATGTGTGGATCTGGTGTTTGCTTCGAAAAATGTATGTGAAAAACACTTTGAAAAGCAAGTGGACTTGTATGCAGCATTTATGGATCTGGAGAAGGCATATGATAGAGTTGATAGAGATGCTCTGTGGAAGGTATTAAGAATATATGGTGTGGGAGGTAAGTTGTTAGAAGCAGTGAAAAGTTTTTATCGAGGATGTAAGGCATGTGTACGTGTAGGAAGAGAGGAAAGTGATTGGTTCTCAGTGAATGTTGGTTTGCGGCAGGGGTGCGTGATGTCTCCATTGTTGTTTAATTTGTTTATGGATGGGGTTGTTAGGGAGGTGAATGCAAGAGTTTTGGAAAGAGGGGCAAGTATGCAGTCTGTTGTGGATGAGAGAGCTTGGAAAGTGAGTCAGTTGTTGTTCGCTGATGAAACAGCGCTGGTGGCTGATTCGGGTGAGAAACTGCAGAAGCTGGTGACTGAGATGGTAAAGTGTGTGAAAGAAGAAAGCTCAGAGTAAATGTGAATAAGATCAGGGTATTAGGTACAGTAGAATTGAGGGACAAGTCAATTGGGAGGTAAGATTGAATGGAGAAAAACTGAAGGAAGTGAAGTTTTTTAAATATCTGAGAGTGGATTTGGCAGCGGATGGAACCATGGAACCGGAAGTGAATCATGGGGTGGGGGAGGGGGCGAAAGTTCTGGGAGCGTTGAAAAATGTGTGGAAGTCGAGAACGTTATCTTGGAAAGGAGAAATGGGTATGTTTGAAGGAATAGTGGTTCCAACAGCGTTATATGGTTGCGAGGCGTGGGCTATAGATAGAGTTGTGCGGAGGAGGGTGGATGTGCTGGAAATGAGATGTTTGAGGACAATACGTGGTGTGAGGTGGTTTGACCGAGTAAGGGATGAAAGGGTAAGAGAGATGTGTGGTAATAAAAAGAATGTGGTTGAGAGAGCAGAAGAGGGTGTTTTGAAGTCGTTTGGTCACATGGAGAGAATGAATGAGGAAAGATTGACGAAGAGGATATATGTGTCAAAGGTGGAGGGTACGAGAAGTGGGAGACCAAATTGGAGGTGGAAAGATGGAGTGAAAAAGACTTTTAGTGATCGGGGCCTGAACATGCAGGAGGGTGAAAGGCGTGCAAGGAATAGAGTCAATTGGAACGATGTGGTATACCGGGGTCGACGTGCTGTCAGTGGATTTAACCAGGGCATGTGAAGCGTCTGGGGTAAACCATGGAAAGTTGTGTGGGGCCTGGATGTGGAAAGGGAGCTGTGGTTTCGCGCATTATTGCATGACAGCTAGAGACTGAGTGTGAACGAATGGGGCCTTTGTTGTCTTTTCCTAGCGCTACCTCGCACACATGAGGGGGGAGGGGGATGGTATGCCATGTGTGGCGAGGTGGCGATGGGAATGAATAAAGGCAGACAGTGTGAATTGTGTGCATGGGTATATATGTATGTGTCTGTGTGTGTATATATATATGTATACATTGAGATGTATAGGTATGTATATGTGCGTGTGTGGACGTGTATGTATATACATGTGTATGTGTGTGGGTTGGGCCATTCTTTCGTCTGTTTCCTTGCGCTACCTCGCAAACGCGGAAGACAGCGACAAAGCAAAATAAAAATAAATAAAAATAATATATATTCTGGTAGCGATAATGAAAATAAAACACGAAAAAGTGGAAGAATATAAAAACTACTTTCACAGTTATTATACAGACTGCTGTTTCATAATCCATGAAATGGACGGCGTCTGAATAAACTTCATGAAGTACTATGAAGTGAGGATGTACTTTTCAGTTTATTCTGTTACAAAACAGGTTGTCCCGTCCCTTGATTAATATACACTGGTTTATAAACCAGTTTTTCACTATTATGAGTTTCGTTATTAGTCTCTAATATCAAGATAAATTCCTCCATTCATATCTATTTCACTCTTCCGTATTTTTCATCACAATGAATTAGATCAAAATATCTTAATAGCAGTTATCATGATGGTGTACGTTCGTATTACAAGAAGGAACAGTAAGACAGTATGCTAAGTAGGATTATCAGCCTTGGTGACGCCCAGAACATTGCCCAGGGACACTCTAACATAACCCGGATTTAATGCCTCGTTACTCAGTGATTAAACTGGGTTAATGAGGTATTACAGGCAGGATTATAGCTTAGCTGTGACTTACAGGCTAAAATATGGTGTCTCTGCGTCGCCGTATGCTAAATTAGTCTTAAGTGGGGTGGGCTCACTATACTATATCAAAGTATCAGTTATGCTACAAGGTTATGTAATGGCGTGGGATCTATGTGGAACACATTGCTATGGTGGGATGTTATGCTGTAACATGCTGCAGTGGTCTGCTACGGTGAAAAGTGATTCTATAATCCTATGTGGTGGAGCCAATGAGGGTGTCGTGGAACGTTATGCTGTGATGTGGTATGATGGGGGTGTTATGCTCTACTGACACGTTACATGCTGCGAAGTAACGCTGGTGACATTGCATGACGCAGTACAGCGTAAGAATGGAGCTCTCTGCTTCAGGAGTGTTACGCGGTGAAACACCATGTATTGTTGTGCTGTACAGTGAAGCCTGCTGTAGCAGGAGTTGATGAAGTTCCCTGCACCGTTTGCTTGTACCGGAGAGTGGTCAAACACTGTATGCTGTGCAGTAGTGTCATGTGATGCTCTGTTATCTTCTGTTATCAAGGTGTAATAAAGTGCTGGATATGGGACTGCAGGTGATAAGAGTTTCCTCATGTGTCATTGGTTCCTGAGCATGTGTTGTACGAAATGGACCTCTCCTCTCGAGACAGCTGTATCAGCCACCAATTCCCAGGGAGCCACTCATGTTGCGGACAGATAACAAGTGCCTCTCGCCTGCAGGGGACTCATACGTGACAGTGATTGAGGGAATATGATGGATTTTACACGCTGTGTAAGGCGCCATCTCCCCGCGCCATGTCCCCACACTCGCGATATGTCCCAAAAGGTGGACATCCTGTGTTGGGAATGTCTGCCCTCAACGTACCCCGTTGGGGATGTGCCCCACACCGTGGACATTCTGTGTAGGGATCTCTTCCCTCAACGTACCCCGTTGGGATGTGCCCCACACCGTGGACATTCTGTGTAGGGATCTCTTCCCTCAGCGTACCCCGTTGGGGATGTGCCCCACACCGTGGACATTCTGTGTAGGGATCTCTTCCCTCAGCGTACCCACAGAGGGGATGTGTCCAACACCGGCGACAGGCTGCAGCAGAGACGACAGCTTGAGGCAAGTGTGCCCCATCAGTCAGGTATTGTAAACATGTGCTGGGCCAACCAAAACAAGCCCTTTTTGGTCGCGAGGAATTTAAGATGTAAATCCGAGGAGGTCGGCATTTATTTCAGCTTAATGGCACGATAGTATTCTAAATAGCCACATAATGAATATGTAAATGACGTTGCTCTCGTCCCGAGATGTTCGGTCGGGGTCTGCCACCGAGGAAGAGCGCTAGGTGGTGGTGGCGGTGGTGGCGGAGGCTAAGGCTACGGTGGGAGCGTATACTGTTGGTCTTCATGGCTGTCGTATGATGATGGTGGGCATCCAGGGTACGTGGCAGTGAGGTGGTGGCGGTGGCGGAGGAGGTGATGCACATCTGCAGGGACTGAGGCAGTCGGTGCTGCTGGTGAACCGAGGTGAAGTGATAGTGACTCACTAGATGCTGGCTGACGTTGTAGAATCTACTGTCCTCAGTGTTGCTGCATACAAGCAGGGTGGCTCTGAGTTTCAGTTTGTGACGCCTGGTGAGTGAATGAGGCCATTTCCGTGTCTGCTCCTACCGCTACCTCGCTAACGCGGGAAATGGCGAACGTGTATGAAAAAATAGATTTACTGATAAACACAACAGCATTTCTTTTTTCACGTTGCTTAATCTTTCTTGTTTCTAGTTTCCTTGATATCATTCTTCCATTGGACGAATGTTCAGACACTAGTTCAACGAAGTTCATTCTATTTCAACACTTTACCAGAAAAGAGGCATCTGTGGGTATAAAAATATTTACAAGCACGACTTTCAGCTTTCTCATTTCCCTCATATACGTTTACGTAATTATTCCAAAAAAAGTATTAACATACAATTACTTTGTGTATCATTTCAGTCCCGTGCCACTTCATAAGTGCTCGTACCTATGTGTGTGTGTGTGTGTGGAAAACAAGAGCATTCTGTCTCTTGTTATGACATACGTCAGCTTTACGTCATACCCAGTACAAGGTATATCGTATACCACACTAGCCTCCTTGATATTTCTACCACTTGGCGATAGTACAACTCCTATCATCATAGTGTTTACTGCCATCTAGTTATGCCTGAAGTCTTTCTTGAATTTCGGACTATTCTGTACAGGTACGTCTTGCTAAGTGTCAACATTTTGGAAAAGCATCAGCGATGGGCAAAGATTCCTTCAAGATTCACGTCACACTTCAGGCAAGAGTACGAGGTCAGGTCATAGAGAGTCATCGTGGTACTTCATCTGTATAAAGGAACCAATAGCAAAATAGGCTGGATGAAACACCGTTGATGTAAGCGACTCAGGACACACACACACACACACACAGACACAGACACACACACACACACAGACACAGACACACACACACACACACACACACACACACACACACTTCAGCAGGTGGCAATACTTACCACAACAAGGCACCATTGTCCTCTGGGGGCAACTCAGTTGTATGTTATGTCCTGTATTTCCGTTGTTTAAACTCTGACGTCCCCTCCCTCTCTCTTTTATTATAACTCACACACACACACACAAACACACACACACACACACACACATATATATATATATATATATATATATATATATATATATATATATATATATATATATATATATATATTTTTTTTTTTTTTTTTAAACTATTTGCCATCTCCCGCGTTAGCGAGGTAGCGTTTATAACAGAGGACTGGGCCTTTTTTGGAATATCCTCACCTGGCCCCCTCTGTTCCTTCTTTTGGAAAATAAAAAAAAAAAAAAAGAAAACGAGAGGGGAGGATTTCCAGCCCCCCGCTCCCTCCCCTTTTAGTCGCCTTCTACGACACGCAGGGAATACGTGGGAAGTATTCTTAATCCCCTATCCCCAGGGATAATATATATATATATATATATATATGTATATATATATATATATATATATATATATATATATATATATAGCAAGAAGAGGTTGGAGGGGATAAAATTGAGCACGAGATTGAAGGATGCCTAACCATGCAGGAGGGTGTGTGGCGTCACGGTTGGAGTGATGTATTGCACAGGGTTTGGGGGGGGGGGGGGGCAACGTGCTTCCCTGGGCTGAGCCAGGGCATAAGAGGCAGTCACAGGAAACCACGGAAAGGTCCTTGGGGCTTCATTGTGGGTAAGGGGCTGTGGTTGCGGCACATTGTACTTGACATCCAAGCAGTGGATGTGAGCCAGTGAGTGCCATTCCCTCGTCCGTTCCTGGCACAACCAACGCGAGAAACAGAGAGCATTAAGATTATAATGATAACAATGATAATGATATATATATTCCTATGAGTCCACGGGGAAATGAAACACAAGTTCCCAAGTGCACTTTCGTGTAATAATCATATCGTCAGGGGAGATACAAGAGAGAAATATAACAGTCAGTTGATATACAACAAATAGACGCTATTTGGTAAACATGGAAACCATGAGAAAAATGAAACTGGAGATGGCCAAGTACTGACCACTTTATCGACTAAACGACCAATGTCTAGTTCAGTTAAGTCTTGTAACTCTCTGACCAAGAGAAGTATAATTGAATCCCCCTCTATTTAAGCACACAAGGACTTGTGGCATGAATTTGAATGAAGGTCTGTGTCAACTGGATAAGTTTATCACGGGCAAAATTTGTAAACAGCTTAATCTGTTTTGACCGTGTGGTAAATCTCTATGGCAGGCGCTGTGCCACATGACGACTGTCATAGATCATAAGTCGCACAAACCTGACCTAATATACACACACACACACACACACACACACACACACACACACACACACACACACACACACATATATATATATATATATATATATATATATATATATATATATATATATATATATATATATATATATATATCCCCTAGGGATAGGGGAGAAAGAATACTTCCCACGTATTCCCTGCGTGTCGTAAAAGGCGACTAAAAGGGAAGAGAGCGGAGGGCTGGAAATCCTCCCCTCTCGTTTTTTTCTTTTTTTTTTTAATTTTCCAAAAGAAGGAACAGAGAAGAGGGCCAGGTGAGGATATTCCCTCAAAGGCCTAGTCCTCTGTTCTTAACGCTACCTCGCTATCGCGGGAAATGGCGAATAGTATGAATATATATATATATATATATATATATATATATATATATATATATATATATATATATATATATATATATATATATCATACAAAGCTCCAACAGCCAGGATCGATACTGGGACCCCTTGTGCAAGAGGCAGGCATGCTAACCGCTAGGCTAAGGGACTGTATAATTGGAAACAACTATTCGAAATACTAAGTACTCGAATACCTTTCGTCTCACAAAGGCTGTTGGAGCTTTGTATGTTCTATGAAGGTGCGCGTTCATATACACTTTATTCGTATTCATATAACTCCGCGTTGTACAGTCAGGTTCGGTAAAACGCTATCAGCTGGCTATGTGTTCTGTTCGGAAACAACCGATAGACCCCGTTGCTCACCATTGTGAGACGAAGGGTATTCGAGTACTTAGTATTTCGAATAGTTGTTTCCTATTATACAGTCCCTTTGCCTAGCGGTTAGCGTGCCTGCCTCTTGCACAAGGGGTCCCAGGTTTGATCCTGGCTGTTGGAGGTTTGTATGTTCTATGAAGGTGCGCGTTCATATACACTTTATTCATATATATATATATATATATATATATATATATATATATATATATATATATATATATATATATATATATATATATATATACATATATATATATATATATTATCCCTGGGGATATGGGAGAAAGAATACTTCCCACGCATGCGTTTCGTAAAAGGCGACTAAAAGGGAAGGATGCTTGGGGCTGGATATCCTTCCCTCCCGTTTTTTTTTTTTTTAATTTTCCAAAAGGAGGAACAGAGAAGAGGGCTAAGTGAGGATATTCCTTCTAAGGCTCGGTCCTCTATTCTTAACGCTACTTCGCTAACGCGGGAAATGACGAATAAGTATAAGAAAAAAAATATATGTACATGTAATTCAAACCTCCAACAGCAAAGGATCGAACCCGAGACCCCTGTGCAACAGGCGGGAGCGTTACCGATAGGCTATGATCGGTGCATTACACATGACAGCTAGAGACTGAGTGTGAACGAATGTGACCTTTGTTGTCTTTTCCTAGCGCTAGCTCGCGCGCACGCGCGGGGGGAGGGGGGTGCCATTTCATGTAAGGCGGGGTGACGATGATAATGGATGAAGGCAGCAAGTATGAATATGTACATGTGTATATATGTATATGTCTGTGTATGTATATGTATGTACACGTTGAAATGTATAAGTATGGATATGTGCGTGCGTGGGCGTTTATGTATATACATGTGTATGTGGGTGGGTTGGGCCATTCTTTCGTCTGTTTTCTTGCGCTACCTCGCTGACGCGGGAGAGAGCGACAAAGTATAATAAAAATGAAATGATATATATATATATATATTTTTTTTTTTTTTTTTTTTTTTTTTTTTTTTTGTCGCTGTCTCCCGCGTTTGCGAGGTAGCGCAAGGAAACAGACGAAAGAAATGGCCCAACCCCCCCCCCATACACATGTACATACACACGTCCACACACGCAAATATACATACCTACACAGCTTTCCATGGTTTACCCCAGACGCTTCACATGCCTTGATTCACTCCACTGACAGCACGTCAACCCCTGTATACCACATCGCTCCAATTCACTCTATTCCTTGCCCTCCTTACACCCTCCTGCATGTTCAGGCCCCGATCACACAAAATCTTTTTCACTCCATCTTTCCACCTCCAATTTGGTCTCCCTCTTCTCCTCGTTCCCTCCACCTCCGACACATATATCCTCTTGGTCAATCTTTCCTCACTCATTCTCTCCATGTGACCAAACCATTTCAAAACACCCTCTTCTGCTCTCTCAACCACGCTCTTTTTATTTCCACACATCTCTCTTACCCTTACGTTACTTACTCGATCAAACCACCTCACACCACACATTGTCCTCAAACATCTCATTTCCAGCACATCCATCCTCCTGCGCACAACTCTATCCATAGCCCACGCCTCGCAACCATACAACATTGTTGGAACCACTATTCCTTCAAACATACCCATTTTTGCTTTCCGAGATACTGTTCTCGACTTCCACACATTTTTCAAGGCTCCCAAAATTTTCGCCCCCTCCCCCACCCTATGATCCACTTCCGCTTCCATGGTTCCATCCGCTGACAGATCCACTCCCAGATATCTAAAACACTTCACTTCCTCCAGTTTTTCTCCATTCAAACTCACCTCCCAATTGACTTGACCCTCAACCCTACTGTACCTAATAACCTTGCTCTTATTCACATTTACTCTTAACTTTCTTCTTCCACACACTTTACCAAACTCAGTCACCAGCTTCTGCAGTTTCTCACATGAATCAGCCACCAGCGCTGTATCATCAGCGAACAACAACTGACTCACTTCCCAAGCTCTCTCATCCCCAACAGACCTCATACTTGCCCCTCTTTCCAGGACTCTTGCATTTACCTCCCTAACAACCCCATCCATAAACAAATTAAACAACCATGGAGACATCACACACCCCTGCCGCAAACCTACATTCACTGAGAACCAATCACTTTCCGGGTTATAGTGATGGGTGATTTGAATGCAAAGGTGAGTAATGTGGCAGTTGAGGGAATAATTGGTATGCATGGGGTGTTCAGTGTTGTAAATGGAAATGGTGAAGAGCTTGTAGATTTATGTGCTGAAAAAGGACTGATGATTGGGAATACCTGGTTTAAAAAGCGAGATATACATAAGTATACTTATGTAAGTAGGAGAGATGGCCAGAGAGCGTTATTGAATTACGTGTTAATTGACAGGCGTGCGAAAGAGAGACTTTTGGATGTTAATGTGCTGAGAGGTGCAACTGGAGGGATGTCTGATCATTATCTTGTGGAGGCTAAGGTGAAGATTAGTATGGGTTTTCAGAAAAGAGGAGTGAATGTTGGGGTGAAGAAGGTGGTGAGAGTAAGTGAGCTTGGGAAGGAGACCTGTGTGGGGAAGTACCAGGAGAGACTGTGTACAGAATGGAAAAAGGTGAGAACAATGGAAGTAAAGGGAGTGGGGGAGGAATGGGATGTATTTAGGGAATCAGTGATGGATTGCGCAAAAGATGCTTGTGGCATGAGAAGAGTGGGAGGTGGGCTGTTTAGAAAGGGTAGTGAGTGGTGGGATGAAGAAGTAAGAGTATTAGTGAAAGAGAAGAGAGAGGCATTTGGACGATTTTTGCAGGGAAAAAATGCAATTGAGTGGGAGAAGTATAAAAGAAAGAGACAGGAGGTCAAGAGAAAGGTGCAAGAGGTGAAAAAAAGGGCAAATGAGAGTTGGGGTGAGAGACTATCAGTAAATTTTAGGGAGAATAAAAAGATGTTCTGGAAGGAGGTAAATAGGGTGCGTAAGACAAGGGAGCAAATGGGAACTTCAGTGAAGGGCGTAAATGGGGAGGTGATAACAAGTAGTGGTGATGTGAGAAGGAGATGGAATGAGTATTTTGAAGGTTTGTTGAATGTGTCTGATGACAGAGTGGCAGATATAGGGTGTTTTGGTCGAGGTGGTGTGCAAAGTGAGAGGGTTAGGGAAAATGATTTGGTAAACAGAGAAGAGGTAGTAAAAGCTTTGCGGAAGATGAAAGCCGGCAAGGCAGCAGGTTTGGATGGTATTGCAGTGGAATTTATTAAAAAAGGGGGTGACTGTATTGTTGACTGGTTGGTAAGGTTATTTAATGTATGTATGACTCATGGTGAGGTGCCTGAGGATTGGCGGAATGCGTGCATAGTGCCATTGTACAAAGGCAAAGGGGATAAGAGTGAGTGCTCAAATTACAGAGGTATAAGTTTGTTGAGTATTCCTGGTAAATTATATGGGAGGGTATTGATTGAGAGGGTGAAGGCATGTACAGAGCATCAGATTGGGGAAGAGCAGTGCGGTTTCAGAAGTGGTAGAGGATGTGTGGATCAGGTGTTTGCTTTGAAGAATGTATGTGAGAAATACTTAGAAAAGCAAATGGATTTGTATGTAGCATTTATGGATCTGGAGAAGGCATATGATAGAGTTGATAGAGATGCTCTGTGGAAGGTATTAAGAATATATGGTGTGGGAGGCAAGTTGTTAGAAGCAGTGAAAAGTTTTTATCGAGGATGTAAGGCATGTGTACGTGTAGGAAGAGAGGAAAGTGATATATATATATATATATATATATATATAAATATATATATATATATATATATATATATATATATATATATATATATATATATATATATATATATATATATATATATATAAACATCCCTGGGAATAGAGGAGAAAGAATATATTCCACATTTTCTCTGCGTGACGAAGAAGACGACTAAGAGACTCGAGAGCGGGTGGCTGGAAATCCTGCGTTCCTGTCTTACTTTCCAAAAGAAGGAATAGAGCAAAGAGCCAAGTGAGGAATTTATCTCTCAGGCTCTGTCATCTTTTCTTGACTCTACTTTGGTCACACAGGAAATGACGAGTATGTATGTACGTATGAATGTATGTATATATGTATGTTTGCTGTCTGTCTGTCTGTCTGTCTGCCCGTCAGGTTGACAGCAGTTATAGTAAGCTCTGGACAGTGGATCATAGTCGCCCCTGACTCCCTTCATCAGTATTCCGGGCCGACATCACAACACGTCACCCCCCCCGTCTCTGGCCGTCCTCGCTCGACCACACTTATCAGTGAGGAATGTGTCGCCTAATTCAATCATGCCCCGCGGCTGTTGGTAGATAACATTATCCAGCGAACATTGGCTGCCACCATCACCGCCGCCAGCTGCCCATACCACCTCCGCCCACACTTGCTGCACTCTCCACTCCCACCACCATCGTCCATAGCCCCACCAAACGCAGCAATCTTTCCCTCCTCCTCCTCCTCCTCCTCCTCTGCCATCGCTACGGCTACCACCGCCCCAGCTCTGCCACCGCCTTGCAGAATCTCGAGTTAACATTATCACCCCCACCGGCGCTCTACTAACACTGCCAACAGCTATGATATTTTGCCTCCGCCTTCACCACTGCTGACGCCACCCGTCCATTTTCCAACAGCGTCCCCAACCGTGGACGATGCTGCCAACACACACCCCCTCCCGTCTTTGCCGTCCTCTACAGCTGCAGTTAGTTACCATCGCTCACATCACGGCTGCTGTCAGCAGCAACGCCTCCTCCCGCATCAACCACACTCCATCACACTGGCCATCAACAAAGCTACCGCACGTCCCTCACCACCCATACTCCACCACAGTGGCCATCACCACCTCCCACATCACCACAGCTACCGCACGTCCCTCACCACCCATACTCCACCACAGTGGCCATCACCACCTCCCACATCACCACAGCTACCGTGCAGCCCCACCACCCCCAACATCACCTTCGCTACCCTCACTTCCTATACTCCACCACGGCTGCCACTACCACCCGCATTCCACCACCGGCCACCATGGCTGCCAACCTATACTGCTATGGCTGTCAATATGCAAATTTACCCCTTTCCACATTGCCGCCCGCGCTCCACCATCACCACCACCGCCACCACTGAACACCACCAAAAAAATACATCAACGCGACCCCACACACACTCTGCCACCATCTACACCGCTGCCATTATTATCACCAACACTCTCCACACCCCCTTATGTCCCCTCCCCTCATAGACATCACCGCTCCACGCTCCACTTGAGCAGTGAAGCACACCCTCCTGCAGGATATAACGAAGGTGGTGTAGTAGGATTTGATAACCTTCCTAACACCTGCATCATAACAGGGGCTTGGGTTAGTAGTCTGTCTCTGGCATATTAAAGCCTTCATAGGGAGCTTGAGTTAGTAATCTCTCTCTAGCACATTAACGCCTTCATACGGTTATATCTATATATATATATATATATATATATATATATATATATATATATATATATATATATATATATATATATATATATATATATATATATATATAAAGGTGTAACACCCCTGGTCTCTCCCTGTGTTTCATGAAAACCTTCTTATCATCTCCTTCGTCTCTCAAGTATTAAGAAAAAATCTCTGTTTTTTTTCCCTCCCCTCTCACTTTGCACCACTTACCCGTTGCATTACACCAACGGTATCGCTTAATCTTTCTCGGCTCTACCTCCATCCGCTGCTGGGTCAGCTCACCTCTCAGACCCTCGTCCTCAAAGGGTATATCAGGGTCTGTCTGCCTCCCTCACATAATATCCTCCACTCAGCTCTCTTCTCCCAGTCTCGTCCCCCTAACCTCACTTTCCTCCCTCACTTATGCCCCATCTCTCTCTCTCTCTCTCTCTCTCTCTCTCTCTCTCTCTCTCTCTCTCTCTCTCTCTCTCTCTCTCTCTCTCTCTCTCTCTCTCTCCTCCCTCCCTCTTCCACACATGGTGGCGTAACAGGAAGCTGAAGCCAGTGTGTGGGAATGTGAAAGATGTCCATTAATGTTGAGTGGTGTGAGCAGCTGACGGGGATTTTTTTTTTTTTAAAGCTGGTCCTCTTGCCAGACTGCATCTCGTCCGGTTCATTCTTGTGTCGTCAACATCATAGCTGACGAGACGAGGAGAGAGAGTGAGAGAGAGAGAGAGAGAGAGAGAGAGAGAGAGAGAGAGAGAGAGAGAGAGAGAGAGAGAGAGAGAGAGAGAGAGAGAGAGAGAGAGAGAGAGAGAGAGAGAG
Organism: Panulirus ornatus; assembly: GCF_036320965.1. Lineage (NCBI taxonomy): Eukaryota > Metazoa > Arthropoda > Malacostraca > Decapoda > Palinuridae > Panulirus > Panulirus ornatus. Next base: position 54,365,235 of record NC_092233.1, read on the forward strand.
AGAGAGAGAGAGAGAGAGAGGGGGGGCGACACTCGCGCCGTGTCATCCTGTCGTGTCATACTGCTGCGTCCGTCATTTGGGCATATTGAGGACCGTGGATCTCCGTGTAATGAGAGAGAGAGAGAGAGAGAGAGAGAGAGAGAGAGAGAGAGAGAGAGAGAGAGAGAGAGAGAGAGAGAGAGAGAGAGAGAGAGAGAGAGAGAGAGAGAGAGAGAGAGAGAGAGACACGACCCTCCTATGATTACATAAAGATACAGAGCAATAGTAAAAAATTTTCAAATAGCAACAGACCACTGGGTCCTTTCCAGGCTGCTTGTGGAAGTGGAAGAGATCAGAAACGAGGACATGAGTGTATTAAGACTGGAAGACCAAGTACATGACTTAAGGAGAAATACTTTTAAAGTTTTTATACACAACTAATTAGGCGCAAAATAGCAATGTCAGACTTGGATATGAAGCAAAGGGTTGGTTAAGTCTCATACGTGTCTGTGATGCTGCTGCTTTGAACTAGCCTTAATTGGTCATTCATCCTATATGTTGACGGTCGTGTAGAAGGAAAAGCACTTTGCCATACTCGAAGGTTAACGTTTGTCTAAGAGTCTGTATCTATTACTCCGAGTGGAATCAGAAACTTCTAACCTGAAATGATCAGGTCGAGAGGATCGAAACCTTTGGTGATTCTTAATCCCTGCATGAAATCGCCTCATAACCTTTCCTTCTTTAAGGTAGTCTAGCTAGGTGAGTCTGCCTTCCTTAAAGGACTTGTTTCTCAATCGAGGACTCATGATACGAACTGCCGCTGTATTGTTCCCATTCTCTCGTATGTCTTCTTTTTTTCCTTTTTCCCGAAATAGGACGACGAAGACTGGACACAGTAATGAAGGTGGAGACGCACCAGCAAACTACAGGGTAAGGATTAGTTTCCTGGATATAGATTCGAATGCCTTTCCTATGAATCGAAACAAGTTCGTTCGCATTTCTTCTTTTTTTTTTTTTAACTACTTTGCACTGTTCATTTTCGGATATCATTACAACTCTCTGTTTTTTTTATTTCTTTCGTCCTTCAACTTCTATCGATCACCAGAATTAATTGCTGTACCTTTGCCTTCTCGTTTTTTCTAAACAACCGATGGGTTTTTAAAACTTTACCCCTTCTCTATGTCAAGATTCATTTGCCATCTGTGAGCCCAGACCATCAATTTGTCCACGTCACTTGGAGGATGTAGACGTTCAGTTTCTGTTGTGGCTTTATCTCCCAGCGTAACATCGTCGGCGAATTTTGATATCTTACACCGTCGCCCATTCTCAGGGCAATTCGTATAATTAAGAAGAAAAGAGAGAACTGGCAATAAGACCGGACCCCTTACGGCGCACCACCTGTTGTGGATATCCACCTTTTCTGAGGCTTGTTGTGGCCTGCCTGTGCTCGCTAATCTTCGTTCTCGACCACTCAACCAATACCCTGCCCACCGAAGTCGAATTAATCAGAGGACGTTTGCCTTTGCGCTGGGTGGGATGGCTCAGAGAGAGAGAGAGGGACACACACACACACACACACACACACACGCATCTATATCAGGGTCGTGACGCAGTGTGGAGCACAAAAGCTTGCTTGAGACTAATTGGACAAGAATTTTGGTTCACTGTGCTATTAAACTTGTTCCTCCCGTGCATAGCCGTCATCCATTAGCCTGTCAACTGCCTTCGTTTAACATACTCTTCTCCATATCATAATCTATTCCTACAAACCTTACTACTGACTCTGTAGTTTTGGTGATTCTCGAAAATAATTTGCACTTGCAGGTCCAGAACAGAGACGTGATTGGCTTAGGTAGACCGTGAGACGGAATCGTGATTGGCTGAGGTAGACCATGAGACGGCATCGTGATTGGCTGAGGTAGACCATGAGAGGGAATCGTGATTGGCTGAGGTAGACCATGAGACGGCATCGTGATTGGCTGAGGTAGACCATGAGACGGCATCGTGATTGGCTGAGGTAGACCATGAGAGGGAATCGTGATTGGCTTGGGTAGACCATGAGAGGGAATCGTGACTTGCTGAGGTAGACCATGAGAGGGAATCGTAATTGGCTGAGGTAGACCTTGAGACGGGAATCGTGATTGGCTGAGGTAGACCATGAGAGGGAATCGTGACTTGCTGAGGTAGACCATGAGAGGGAATCGTAATTGGCTGATAGTTGAAGGACACATGATAATAGTGGAGACCAGAGCGCACCACAGTGTTAGACCAGCTGGGTGCTCAGACCTGGGTAGCAGAGAGCTAGGCGTCCCTCGCATTTCTCGCTGCTAGAGAGACGTGGGCAGGACAGGCTGCATGTAAGCGTGGGCGAGCTTCGAGCCAGGTTACCAAGATGGTGACGGAGGATCCAGGCCGTTGATGTACTTACTGTCCCTCGTATATTCCGGCTGCCGTGGGACGTGGGCAGAGCGGGATGGACAGAGGCGCAAGAGGAGTGGCTAGACTAGGCTTCACGTGGGCGTGAGGGAAGTACTTAAAGGAGGATTACAGTATTAGCCTGAGGGTGGAGACTTGTTTTCTCAGGATATCCCTCTAAGAACAGGGAGTAAGTCTGTCTCCTCACGTCTCTCCTCTTTGAACTGTGAGTGGATGTATCGCTCAAGTTTATCGCATGTTCATGTAGACGTCTCTATGTATGACGGTTAAGCAGAGGGCTTATCAGTCTTTCAGAAAGGTCTAGTGATAAATCATAAGCGATAGTGGACCTGTGGTAAGTTTCTCATATCAATGTACCTGTGATGATGTACAGGTGTTAATGAGGGCCATGGTGTACCAGTGATATATGTCTGTTAGGGCTAGTAAGATTATGTTGTGATGGGTTGTGATCTGATGGGTTGTGATCATTGTGTTGTTCACGTAGAAGATTTCATGATCTTACGAAGATGGGCAGCCAAGTATATTCAAGAAATTGATTATGGAGTTAACTTTTTCCTCTTTTACACCTGTAGCATTTGTGTGTGTGTGTGTGTGTGTGTGTGTGTGTGTGTGTGTGTGTGTGTGGAGACCTGATATGCCCTGAGGTTGGCTTCAGGTATTTTGGAGACCGGTTTGTGTCTCCCGAGACCGTCACAGTGTGCTTGAAGACCTGTTGTGATCTCCTGTGGAGGTTCGCATGGAGACTGTTTTATCCTGCAGCTGGCAGGGCTTCGTGAGGAGACTTTGAGTTCTCCAGAGAACAGACTGAAGCTTGAGGGATCAAGGAAGTTATTGGGTAAACATATTAAGTTACCGTTTGGATCAAGGGGATGAAAGGTGATATGAGTAGGAGGAAGCGATCTCATATTCCTTTTTTTTAGAAATAGATGAAGTTGTTACCGTGTTGTATCATTGAGGAGGAAGAAGGTTGTGTGATTCTTTTTTTAGATAAGTTTAAGCATCTAGGAGCACTGATAAAGGCTAATGGTTGTAGGTATGCTAAAGTTTTAAGAGGAAAGTCTCAAAAGGAGAAGGACTGGTGTTGTACTGAGAAGGCCACTTCCCGATGGGAAAGTAGTTTTAAATGTAGAATGTGCAAAACTCTTCTATGATTAACTTGAGCTAGTATTAACCCCGGCATATCTATTGTGCACCCCATGCTCATCCTGTGAACGGTAGCGCAAAAGGATTACAGGGGTCACAAAGGGTCTAACCCAGACCCCAATGGGTTGATATTACATAAGTTGTTTACAATTTGTATTTCAGTATATATGGTAAGTATTACAGTCTATGGCAGCGATTTCTACCAGTTCAACAGCGATAAGTATGGCGGATGGTTCAGGTTGTAGAGTAGATGCTCAGTTGTTTATTCTAACATTTTTCTCTAATCTATTACCATTGGGTTGGATCACAGTGGCAGCACTGCCTGCCCTCCCAGTGGCAGAGTCGCGAGAACCATCAGTATAGACGCACTGGGCTGTGTTATTGTCAGTCTGGAGGTTCTGGCTAAATGTTGAAGATGAAGATTATAAGTGATTAGATTCTTGGTTGGATAAGTAGGTGTAGTGACGTTAAAGGGAGTTATATACCAGAGAGGCAGGAAATACTGCTGCTTCCTAATCTTATACAAATTATGTACACCAAACATTGTCATGTGGTTGGCTGTTATTTGGATCCATTGAGATACACTTGTGCCATGACTTATATGGTTTAACAGTTATTTAGACACAACACTGTCTGTATCACCACGCAAGAGTTTCGTTCTTATCTTAAGAGTGATTTCATGTATTCTGTCTTCAGTGTTGGGAATACCACCAAGTTCTTTCTGCATGTCAAGTATTTCATTGGACTTCGGACGACCACTGTATTTCTTCAAGTCTGTTGATACGTTTGCTGTTGTGTAGGAGCAAAACTGGTGCGTAGTTAGCCTATTAGAAACCTAATATAAGCCAAGTACGCCATCATAACACTTCTGATATTTGCACCATCATTAGCTCTGAGCTCTGGGTCTATCTACACATTGTCGATTAAGTTTTTGCACACTAGCAGCATCAGCACATGGGACTGAGACACCAAGGTTTATTTAAAGGAGGAGACATTGGTCAATCGGGTTTCCACCAACTGTCAACTTGGATGGTCCGCTCCTGCCATGACCAGTTGGTTTACTGAAGACTTTGGATCTATCTGCTGATATGATGAAGCCAAGCCATAATTGGAATGCTCCCTCCAACTCTTTCTGTTTGGTCGTACAACTTTAGTTTTAACTGTTCTAGGAAATAGTTAAAGAAAGAACAGGAGTAAAGATGGGAAATGTACGTAACAAAGTTGTGATCAGGAGAACAGATGATAAAGATGTTGGAAAGATATATAGTATGAAGAAGTTGGTAGAAAGGCGTATGGGATGAAAGCTGAAGTTGATATGGCCATGTTAGACATCTGGTAGACGATAGGTTGGTGGAGGTCTGTGCTTGTGGTGTGGTTGAAGGCATGAGGAGAGGCTGACCGCGAGAGAAGGGGGAAGATGCCATGAGACCATTGCTGATCGCCAGGAACGATAATTTGATAGGGAAGCTTGATAGTATGCAGTGAAGGCGTGTGTGTGTGTGTGTGTGTGACGACGAGGGTCATAATATAGAAGAATTGCTATCTCTTGACGTATTAATTCAATGCGTAAAGTAATTACTTAAGAAATTCTTTAGCACTGTGAGACACTTTAGCCAAATCAGCGCAGTGAGGTGGGTGAGTGAACTGAGAGTGTAGATGACGATGGATGGGATTAAAGACGAATGATTAACTCAAGAAATGTTTGACGCACGACGAATATCATCATCTCGTACGACGAATATCATCATCTCTTCATCTTTTCTCTAATTTCCTCTCTCTCTTTCACTTCCCCATAAACCAATAAAGATGAGGATAATCCCTCCGAAAAAGCATTTTACATTCGTAATAGTTTTCGTATCATTATCCTCATGAAATCCTTCTGTTGCTCATGTTGAAGGCAGGAGCCACGCATCTGCAGCTCGTCATTGTGGATGGTTTCATGGGGGTCTGTCTAAACTTTGGTTTCATGTCGACGATTTATCTCCTCCATCTTCCATGACCCGTGGAAACATTCCTCCATCCCTCGTCCTGTCCGTGGCGTATCTTAACCTATCCATAATCATCTTTCATTCCGCACGCGTCTTCATAATTTATAATTTCCTTGATGATTATACCGCTTGGGTGACCGTGGCGCGCCCCCCTTCCACGGGAGAAAGGGAAAAAATCATTCGACACTGGAGTTTGTAAAGGTTATCTACGTATGTCCACGTATGATGATCTAGATCTCAATATTGACGATATTCTTCAAACGATTGCTCCCACGAACGCTCAGGGTCTCTTGTTTACGTGTACCCTGTGTCAGAGGATCCTCGCCTTGGTTCAAACTGAAGTTGCTTGTTTATATTTCTTCATACACCGCGCTTGCGTCCCTGGCATAAATGCAGAGTGTTCAGGGAAGGTTTATATATACATGTATATATTTTGGGCTCGCGTTGGCATCGATGGTATATTTCCCGGTGATGCTAAAGTTTGTTTATGGTGCAGAAGTGTGTGACACCTGACTGTCTTTGGTTGGCCACCTGTCACCTTCTTAATGGATCTTCTCCACCCTCCTCCCTCAAACACGCTCCGCTCCAGATGTGGGCAGTTTTATCCTCGCTCTATTCTCCGTGTTGAACTGCGTTTCTGAGACATCGCATCCATTACAACTACCCTGGCAGGAATGGGAGCACGTGATTCAGAGTTCATAAAGGTGAATTTCCAAGTCTTAGGGATGGAATTTTCGACAAGTTCATCATCCTCTATTTTGCGCCCTTACGTTTCCCGTCTGCCCCTTTGCCAGGCATTGCCTCGCGGCGATTGGAAATGGCTCAGAGCATAAAGACGAAGGAGTGACTACCACAGTTGATAAATGAACAGAGAGAGAGAGAGAGAGAGAGAGAGAGAGAGAGAGAGAGAGAGAGAGAGAGAGAGAGAGAGAGAGAGAGAGAGAGATTAAACTGGAACGTTATTAATAGAAAATTCTTTGTTTCCAAGCAGTGACTCATGACTCCAGACGATTCTATAAATCCTAAAGGAAATGTCTCAGTTTTGGAATCATATTTCACTTGTAAACGAACGATTAAGAGAAGAATGATCGATTCATGTGGGATAAGTCTTTCCATATTGGACCATCACCTTCCGAATGTACATGGATCACCATGGTTGATGGTAAGTTAGTTCGCTCCTTTAGTATTCGTGTATGTCACGGGTTCGGCAAGGCAAGTGAGGCACTGTGGTTGTGCCATGTCCTGGGCGACGTGCGCTCCCCGTCATGGTCATCGTGCCCCTCTTCAGGGAAGTAGGAAGCGAACAGTTTGCTAAATATTTCCTTACCAATGTACTTGATTGTGATTCTTTGCTGGAGGACAGTCCGTCTCATTTACCATTCTCCTTAAGGTGGGGCTACGGGGATGGGTTAGGTACAGTCTCGACTCGAAGGATAAATGTAAGAATCTTGAGATCAAAGAAAGTTGTCTCTCTAAGGGTCTATTTTTGGGTGGGGGATGTACTTTGTTTTAGGGTGAGCCTTCCTTTTATTCGTTTTCTTGGGGGCACGCCTTTCCTCTTTTCTTATTTTTCTGGGGGCGCGCCTTCCCTCTTTTCTTATTTTTCTAGGGGCTTGCCTTCCTTCTATTCTCATCTTTCTGGGGGCGCGCCTTCCTTCTTTTCTCATTTTTCTGGGGGCTTGCCTTCCTTCTATTCTTATTTTTCTGGGGGGCTTGCCTTCCTTCTATTCTCATCTTTCTGGGGGCGCGCCTTACTTCTTTTCTCATTTTTCTGGGGGCTTGCCTTCCTTCTATTCTTATTTTTCTGGGGGGCTTGCCTTCCTTCTATTCTCATCTTTCTGGGGGCGCGCCTTACTTCTTTTCTCATTTTTCTGGGGGCTTGCCTTCCTTCTATTCTTATCTTTCTGGGGGTGTGCCTTCCTTCTTCTTTTCTTATCTTTCTGGGGGGCGTGCCTTCCTTCTATTCTTATTTTTCTGGGGGGTGTGCCTTCCTTCTTTTCTTATCTTTCTGGGGTGTGTGCCTTCCTTCTTTCGTAACAGCTGTCCTCAGCCACTTTGAAATCGCGTTACTCCCCAAATGCACTCATGCTTCTGTCTAGCCGCACAGCAACACGTGCTGCTTAATAGTTTAATGCACTGCCTCGGCGATGTAAATTCAGGTCTTTTGATACTCATCTTGTCTGTCTGTTGACACCCTGCCATCAGAGCTTACGCAGCTTGCTCCAGCTTTAGCGTGCCGGCACATCCAACACTCGCCCTCCACCGTGCCCCAGGCAGTTTGGACCATCCTACCCACCCCATGCCATCTCAGGCTGCCTTTGCTTGCCGAATCCATCTCTATTATCTCATCCAGGCTGGAGTGTGGAAACCTCGACGTCATCCCCTTTAGCTTCGGTGTAGAAGACTCTCTGACGTGATGACCAGATGAAGAAAAGGGTTGACTGGCGACGCTGGTATTCGACGGAGGGTCGACCCTCCTCCTCTGCTAGCAGCCAAGTGAGGTGGTGGAAGTCGACGAGTATGGTCGTGGTAACCTACTCAGGGACACACACACACACACACACACACACACACACACATACCCTGACGACACGCCATCAACCTTGGGTGGAAGCGGAGGGGTCGAACCTGGGGCTCCAGGGGTATGGGCCGAGTGCATATATAATGGGCGTCGCTGACGGAGGAAACGTTACGCTAATTGGAGCAGTATAATCTGGCATCGTATATCCCTGTGATAAGAGGTAATTAGGTCATGATATCTCACTAACAACATCAACAGACGGTAGATGCCTTATCAGCGTCCATTCTATACTTTTCTCTTTATCTTTTTTTGATATATATCCCGGAGGAGGAGGAGGAGGAGGAGGAGAAGGAGGAGGGACAGTACAAGTTGCCTTTTGTTGAAGAATAGGAACTGATGCTGAAGTCTGGCATATCGATCGTGGATGAAGAGCGAGACAAGACTTCTAGGATGTTCAAGCGTTGTACTGAAGATGATCAACGCTGTCAATACACAGCAACGCACCTTGCGTTCATTACCTTGACGTCAGGGGGGAAGCTGGTGGTGAACTCTCTGCTCCTAGCGTTAGTCCCTGTGTGCAGCAGTAGCCTCCTGGGGCGCGGAGATCGATGGCTGGTTCTTGTGTCTGGCACTGTGTGAGGGGCCACCTGGTGGGCAGGGTTGTGAGTGACACCATGTACAGGTCGGTGAGGCTGGGAGGCTGGCTGGCGGGGAGGGCGTGGCTCGCTCGCGTCAGCCCGCCAGTTTTATGGGTGACTAAATTACAATTTACCAGCCAATGGACCGAGTGCAGGATCTAATTTTACCTCGGGAGAAAATTACATTTGCATCCGCGTCTGACAACAGCAGCAGCTGGCAAGACTTACCTGACGTGGTGGGGGGGGGGGAGAGAGAGAGAGAGAGAGAGAGAGAGAGAGAGAGAGAGAGAGAGAGAGAGAGAGAGAGAGAGAGAGAGAGAGAGGCATGATAATGACGGGGGTGGAGAGGACGAGGACCGGGGACAGAGGAGAAAAGAAGAAGAGAAGAGAGGCGAAAGATATGATGAAAGAGATGAATGGAAAGGGAGGGAGGCGAAGCAGGAGCCATGTGAGGAGTGGAGCAGAGTGGTAGGCGGAGTGTGTACACAGTGACGAGGACAGTATCATGATCATGGACGAGGCGGAGGGACAGAGGCAAGATGAGGATTGTGGGTCATGAGGAGGTTGTAAAAGAGCAGTTGAGGCTGAGCTGTGCCATAGGTAGCACCAGGAAACAGACGAGGGACGACCCACGTATTCCCTGCGTGTCGTAGAAGGCGTCTAAAAGGGGAGGGAGCGGGTGGCTGGAAATCTCCCTCCTCTCTTTTTTTTTTTTTTTTTGATTTTCCAAAAGAATGGACAGAGAAGGGGGCCAGGTGAGGATATTCCCTCAAAGGCCCAGTCCTCTGTTGTTAACGCTACCTCGCTAACGCGGGAAATGGCGAAGAGTATGAAAGAAAGAAAGATATATATATATATATATATATATATATATATATATATATATATATATATATATATATATATATATATATATATATATATATATATATATATATATATATATATATATATATATATATGTCATACAACCTTTTATCTATGCACATATACTGTCTGCACAAACCACGTCCTCATTCATCCTATTCCATTCATACATCTCTTTAATACGACCAAAGTACATCTAGACGTCTTCCTTAATCAACTTACGTGTTTTCTTGTTATGTCTTATGGTTGCTCTGTTCCAGCATCTCCTGTTCACTGACCACGTCATCGACCATTTTTTTTCAAAAGAACTTATAAGTTGTAATCAGGTGGGAAAGATTGAACTTCTTGCCTTTGTGTGTGTGTGAGAGAGAGAGAGAGAGAGAGAGAGAGAGAGAGAGAGAGAGAGAGAGAGAGAGAGAGAGAGAGAGAGAGAGAGAGAGAGAGAGAGAGAGAGAGAGAGAGAGAGAGAGAGAGAGAGAGAGAGAGAGAGAGAGAGAGAGAGACTAGGACATCCTGCAGTCATTAATCAGAATGTGACATCTTTTCACTGATACAGTTGACCATGTCCTCATGGAGCGCCGGCTGCTTATCTGATCTGATCTAGGCACGCCCTTTCGTTATTCTTCTTTTTTTTTTCTTCAATCCCTTTCTTTTCGCTCACTTTATCCTTAATCTCTCCCGTTCTTCCCCTCGTCCTCCACGAGCTCATCATATGTTGGAGTGAATCAGTTCTTATAACCAGATGTACCTAATCTATTTATGACGACTTTGGTCATTCATGATTCGAACTGTTCCGAAGTGTTGCCTTGATCTGGACGCCTTTTGTTCGTAGTTGGAACTTGACCCCTTGTCTCATCTTGACCTCGTCCTCCAACTACAGTCTCAGTCGAAGCGTGACCACTTATCTCACTTTGACCTCGTCCTCCAACCACAGTCGAAGTTTGATCACTTATCTCACTTTGACCTCGTCCTCCAACTACAGTTTTAGTCGAAGCTTGACCACTTATCTCACCTTGACCTCATCCTCCAGCTCCAGTCTGCCCTTGACGTTCGAACCTTTCTTCTACCCCAGCAAGATTGGTCTAGCGCCGCCTGGAGGCAGGGCAATTATCAGTCGCCGTCGGCGAAGCGACTCAGCCAGCCGTGCCCACCGGAAGAACTGGGTTCGACGGCTCTTGTCCTGGCTAGCTTGGCTTGTGTGACTGTTTTGTTCTCTGGGAAATGAGGTGTCGTGATGAGTGCAGACACACAACCCGCGCGGCGGCACACAACACACCTCTAGGGAACTAGATTAAGACTTAGACTCGAGACAGGAGAACTTTACCCATGTGTTCTTAACTCCTGAAGATATCCTATGGACGTGGAAATACAGCAGGATCCTTTTCTTCTTTTTTCATGGGGTCTCCTGTCCTCGTCTCAACACAGGATGTTGTCTTATATAAAGGTCAGTTGCTCCCTGGTGTTCAGAAGGACGTGGCCTCCTAACGTGAGCTCAGAGTGTTTTTGCAACCTGAAGTTATTATTATACTCCTGATATCATACCTCCGAGCTGATGTTCAAGATCGGAATATCTTTTTACGTGTTTGTGCACTGGCGTTCATGGAGTAGGATATCTCAAGGGAATCAGTTCTGATGTGAGGAAGAAAACTGGGATAACCATTTTGATGGAGGATCACGCACCAGCTCACGAGATCCCCTTTTAGGAATCCTTAGGTTTTTGATGCGAACAAAGAGACTCAAGTATTGAGAATTCTCTGTCTTAGGCTCACACCAGATCTCACTCATAGGTCTTGCTGTCTTGATGTTAACTAAAGGTGATCTTATACAAAGACATTCTGCACTTATTGCCTCAAGGAAGATTCTTATTTAACACAGAGATTGTTTTTTGGGGGGGATGTCCTCCACTGACATTTCGACAGAATTTCCCTATTTTTTTCCCTGGTTTTATATGATGGTGTCTCGTGTCTTTCTCCTTGACCTTAACATGGTAGACCCTCTTTTCGAACTCTGTGTCCCTGTGTTAACCCTGTGGTCAACACAGGGAGACGTCTCATGGGTCTCCTGACCCTTTCTACAGACTAGATTACTGGGTTACGACACTACTGTGCTCAGACGTAAGCACAGGTCATCGCAAGAGGTGTTACCTGCACCTGGGGTTAAAGAGGAGGGCGAATGTTTGGAGTTTCTCAAGCTATTATCAGTACAGAAGAGCAGTTCATCTTTTTTCTGATGTATTCTAAGCCATATGGTGTTGTATGAGAGGCTCTTAGTTTTGATAACGCCACAGAACATTGAGGTGTCACCGTGGACGGAAGTAGATGTGAGTGGAGGGACAGGCAAGATTAGCTGAGGAAGACCAGTCATGAGATATCAAGTAGTTTGCACATGACTGGCTTGTCAGTTTACGCCAGACGTAGCTCGTCTTACCTAGCTAGTGACTATGACTTGTAAGTAATGGGCCAGTACACAGCAGTACATTTAGCCAGTATAGAGTAGTACATTTAGCCAGTACACAGTAGTACATTTAGCCAGAACAGAGTAGTACATTTATCCAGTACACATTAGTATATATAGCCAGTACACTGGTGGTATATCCATCTTGTACATAGTGGTACATCTAGCCAGTACACATTAGTACATCTAGCCAGTACACATTAGTACATCTAGTCAATACACAGCGTTACATCAAGCCAGTACACAGCGTTACATCAAGCCAGTATACATTAATACATCTAGACCATACACATTAGTACATCTACCCAATACATATGAGTACATCTAGCCAGCGCACAGCGTTACATGAAGCCGGTACACAGCGGTACGTCTAGCCGGTACACAGCATTACATCAAGCCGGTACAAAGCGGTATGTCTAGCCGGTACACAGCGGTACGTCTAGCCGGTACACAGTGGTATATCAAGCCGGTACACAGCGGTACATCAAGCCGGTACACAGCATTACATCAAGCCGATACAAAGCAGTATGTCTAGCCGGTACACAGCGGTACATCTAGCTGGTACACAGGGGTACGTCTAGCCGGTACACAGTGGTACGTCTAGACAGTACAGAACACTACATAATGACTCGCGCTCAGGCAATTGCCACTTCAGCAACAGCCAAGAACACCCGCCCTTGAGCACACTCAGCATTACGTTGGTGGTCCGGTCTGGGGAAAGCTGGCGCAGCTGGGAGTTAGTGGCTCAAGTTCCCACCATTACTGAGTGATGGTTAGTTGGCACAGCAGCGTCGGCAGCACCCACGCCAGCCAACCCCTCAACACACGCATGGTAAACGTATGGAAGACGTATCGAACAGGCCTGTAGATATGGCATCCCCGTTATGACCGATGTGTTCACATTTCCTCAATGAAAGGGCCACGTTCCTGCCACATAGAAGTGTTGTCTTGCACCGAATGTTAACTCAGTCACAAGATGGTACGTGCTTCCGTGCCTCGTCATTATCATAGCGCATTGTATCTCCTCAGAAACGCTTCCGTTCTCCTAACACTTACGTCATGTGTGATATACCACAACAGCCAACCCGCTGTGCAGATATTCACGGCAGGTCTGTTTCCTTCCTTCCCTTTCCTCCACCACCCCCTCAAGCTCAGGGGAAAGAAAAAAAAATGATTATCCTGTTAACACACAAGGATAATTTCCTGTACAGCCATGTACAGAGGATGTACTCTCCTGTCTCGTTACACGAACGTAAGTACATTGTTACACAGTCGTGATTGACTGCACAGCTACTCAAGTTGATGGAGCGTTGTACCGCCTGTCTCATAACACTGATGTAGCGCACCGCCACCCAAAGACTTTCACTTGCCTGGTTCCCAGAGCGATGTGAGAAAATGTTAATGAATCAGCCACTGTTCCTTCCTCCTCCTTCTTCCCCAACCTGCCCTCACCACCTTCCTCCTCCTTCAGACTATGAATGTAGAAAGAATGAAGGAAAAGAAAGAAAGAAAAACGTATCATTAAGATAAAGATACTTGGGTCCTCCTCCTTCAGACTATGAATGTAGAAAGAATGAAGGAAAAGAAAGAAAGAAAAACGTGTCATTAAGATAAAGATACTTGGGATTAGAGTAATATCTTAGATCTCATACGGCTCACTTTTCGAACAGGGATACGAACGGTGTTCACTCCAGCGCAAATAGAAACCATCGTAAATTGAAAATATTCATATGATTGCTACCATGTTACATATTCACTATGTCACCGTGTTTTCAGTCTCTCATTCCCTTTTCAAGTGATCTCGAAACTAAAAGCTAAGATACCTACTGTGAGCACTCATGGGCCGCTCAGGGTCGAGGGCGTGGGTTCGAACCCTGCTTGCGGTAGTCAGTCCACAGTAAACCCAGCTGTTCATCCACTTTTATCCACCCTTAGGGACTGGTTGATGAAATGGGTACCTGGTTCGAGTCAGGGTATGTATATATATATATATATATATATATATATATATATATATATATATATATATATATATATATATATATATATATATATATATATATATATAAACACTGTTGCCTGGTGAGGAGGGGGGGGGGGGGCTTGATGACTCCTGGCACTTTCAAAAGACCAAAAAGCATTGCCTTAACTCTGTATAATAAGACAATATCTTTAGATTATGAAAGAATACGTAAGATTCAACTTCCTTAATGCGTTGAGGTGAGACACACAGAGTGTGGGGCAACCGGGTTTAAAGGGGGTTGCTGAAATGGTGTTAATTAAGGGTTCACTGAGTTAGGTCAACACCTTTAAGGAGATTAAGTCCGCGTACTTAAAAGCGTGAATTCGACGTCCTTAAACTGATGAGTCAACTCACCTTTGATGATGAGTCACCTTTAAAGGTTAAGCTATCGAATTGAGGGGTCTTGTGGTGTGTGGCCACACCTGAAATACCTGGAGATGAGTGTGTGTGGCCACACTTGGTAATGCTTGGTCATGGATATGAGGCCACACCTGATACGCATGGTAATGAATGTGTGGCCACACCTGAAGTAGATAGTAATGAATGTGTGGCCACACCTGAAATACATGGTAATGAATGTGGGGCCACACTTGAAATACATGGTAATGAATGTGTGCCACACCTGAAGTATATAGTAATGAATGTGTGGCCACACCTGAAATACATGATCATGAAAGTGTGGCCACACGTGAAATACATAGTAATGAATGTGTAGCCACACCTGAAATACATGGTCATGAATATGGGGCCACACCTGAAATACATAGTAATGAATGTGTAGCCACACCTGAAATTCATGGTAATGAATGTGTGGCCACACCTGGTACTACCTGGTCATGGATGTATACCACACGTGGTGATACCTGGTCCTCCTATATACACCAGGTCTTCCACCTGAGCAGTACCAAGGAGCGCTGGCCACCCCCGCCCGCCCGCCCGCGGGGCTAGCTGGCCTTACTCACCTGTTCCGCTCCAGGTGATAAGACTCAGGTAAAAACCTGCTGGTGCAACTGGCGAGTCCTGGTGGCCGGAGGTGTCCCTACGTCCGGTGTGGTTCATGATCACTCTCCTGGCTTCTCCTGACGAAGGAGTGGATGACAGACTGAAGGTGGCGTGGTGATTGGCCCCGCTTCATGCTCTGTCGTCACCGACTTCGTTCGGGTTCATTCATACCATCTCACTCACAGCCACACACCCTTAAGTCAGCTAGACACAGTGCCTGAGTCACGGACATAGCCACACACCCTTAAGTCAGCTAGACACAGTACCTGAGTCACTCACAGCCACACACCCTTAAGTCAGCTAGACACAGTGCCTGAGTCAAGACCATAGCCAGACACCCTTAAGCCAGCTAGACACAGTGCCTGAGTCAAGGACATAGCCAGACACCCTTAAGTCAGCTAGACACAGTGCCTGAGTCAAGGCCATAGCCAGACACTCTTAAGTCAGCAGACACAGTACCTGAGTCATGGACCCACACACTCAGGTACACAGAGACGTGAAGTCAGTTCTTCACTCGGACATAGACACGCACTCGAGGACACAGACTGACTGACTCTTTGTGTTATATCCCTTGACTAGGTTTATGGAGAACCTGAGTCACTCTGGGCTTTGATCGGATACATGAGGAGGGAAATGTATTGCGAATCTGACATTCTTATTGTCTGATCTCAGCTTTCGTACGTGTGTGTGTGTGTGTGTGTGTGTGTGTGTGTGTGTGTGTGTGTGTGTGTGTGTGTGTGTGTGTGTGTGGTGTTAGACTTCCCCGTTTGTCTTTCATTATCAGAAACTTGGAGTTGGATTTTTTCTATCGGATCTTCAAGTTATTGATTTGTACAGTTTTAAGATGTTATAGTCTACATGTATATACGTACATGTGTATATATGTATATGTATGTGCGTGTATGGGCGTATATATACACATATATGCGATTTTTGCAGGGAAATAATGCAAATGAGTGGGAGATGTATAAAAGAAAGAGGCAGGAGGTCAAGAGACAAGTGCAAGAGGTGAAAAAGAGGGCAAATGAGACTTGGGGTGAGAGAGTATCATTAAATTTTAGGGAGAATAAAAAGAAGTTTTGGAAGGAGGTAAATGAAGTGCGTAAGACAAGGGAACAAATTGGAACTTCAGTGAAGGGGGCTAATGGAGAGGTGATAGCAAGTAGCGGTGATGTGAGAAGGGGATGGAGTGAGTATTTTGAAGGTTTGTTGAATGCGTTTGATGATAGAGTGGCAGATATAGGGTGTTTTGGTCGAGGTGGTGTGCAAAGTCAGACGGTTAGGGAGGATGATTTGGTAAACAGAGAAGAGGTAGTGAAAGCTTTGCGGAAGATGAAAGCCGGCAAGGCAGCGGGTTTGGATGGCATTGCAGTGGAATTTATCAAAAAAGGGGGTGACTGTATTGTTGACTGGTTGGTAAGGTTATTTAATGTATGTATGACTCATGGTGAGGTGCCTGAGGATTGGCGGAATGCGTGCATAGTGCCATTGTACAAAGGCAAAGGGGATAAGAGTGAGTGCTCAAATTACAGAGGTATAAGTTTGTTGAGTATTCCTGGTAAATTATATGGGAGGGTATTGATTGAGAGGGTGAAGGAATGTACAGAGCATCAGATTGGGGAAGAGCAGTGTGGTTTCAGAAGTGGTAGAGGATATGTGGGTCAGGTGTTTGCTTTGAAGAATGTATGTGAGAAATACTTAGAAAAGCAAATGGATTTGTATGTAGCATTTATGGATCTGGAGAAGGCATATGATAGAGTTGACAGAGATGCTCTGTGGAAGGTATTGAGAATATATGGTGTGGGAGGCAAGTTGTTAGAAGCAGTGAAAAGTTTTTATCGAGGATGTAAGGCATGTGTACGTGTAGGAAGAGAGGAAAGTGATTGGTTCTCAGTGAATGTAGGTTTGCGGCAGGGGTGCGTGATGTCTCCATGGTCGTTTAATTTGTTTATGGATGGGGTTGTTAGGGAGGTAAATGCAAGAGTTTTAGAGAGACGGGCAAGTATGCAGTCTGTTGTGGATGAGAGAGCTTGGGAAGTGAGTCAGTTGTTGTTCGCTGATGATACAGCGCTGGTGGCAGATTCATGTGAGAAACTGCAGAAGCTGGTTGACTGAGTTTGGTAAAGTGTGTGAAAGAAGAAAGTTGAGAGTAAATGTGAATAAGAGGAAGGTTATTAGGTACAGTAGGGTTGAGGGTCAAGTCAACTGGGAGGTAAGTTTGAATGGAGAAAAACTGGAGGAAGTAAAGTGTTTTTAGATATCTGGGAGTGGATTTGGCAGCGGATGGAGCCATGGAAGCGGAAGTGAATCATAGGGTGGGGGAGGGGGCGAAAATTCTGGGAGCCTTGAAGAATGTGTGGAAGTGGAGAACATTATCTCGGAAAGCAAAAATGGGTATGTTTGAAGGAATAGCGGTTCCAACAATGTTGTATGGTTGCGAGGTATGGGCTATGGATAGAGTTGTGCGCAGGAGGGTGGATGTGCTGGAAATGGGATGTTTGAGGACAATATGTGGTGTGAGGTGGTTTGATCGAGTAAGTAATAATAGGGCAAGAGAAATGTGTGGTAATGAAATGAGTTTGGTTGAGAGAGCAGAAGAGGGTGTTTTCAAATGGTTTGGTCACATGAAGAGAATGAGTGAGGAGAGATTGACCAAGAGGATATATGTGTCAGAGGTGGAGGGAACGAGGAGAAGTAGGAGACCAAATTGGAGGTGGAAAGATGGAGTGAAAAAGATTTTGAGTGATGGGTGCCTGAACATGCAGGAGGGTGAAAGGCGTGCAAGGAATAGAGTGAATTGGAACGATGTGGTATACCGGGGTCGACGTGCTGTCAGTGGATTGAATCAGGGCATGTGAAGCGTCTGGGGTAAACCATGGAAAGCTGTGTAGGTATGTATACTTGCTTGTGTGGACGTATGTATATACATGTGTATGGGGGTGGGTTGGGCCATTTCTTTCGTCTGTTTCCTTGCGCTACCTCGCAAACGCGGGAGACAGCGAAAAAAAAGATATATATATATATGGATGGGACATGTTTCCTAGCGCTACCTCGCTGACGCAGGAAACGGCGATCAAGTATTATGCTAATGATAATAGCAATAATAAATATCCATGAATCCTTAAGATTGCTGTTCAAAATACCCCTCGAGCCTCCTCTCAGCCACCAGCTGTATACCCCAGCAGGAGTGTATCACCCAGACCCACCTTCACACACACACCTGGTCAAGAAAATGACCCAATCTAATTAGCTATGCAGGTTGTCGACCAGTGGATCCACACGGGCCTCGCCTCGCCTCTGCTCCAGTGCCCTGCATGGCCCATTAACTCGTACGTGGGAGACGGAGAGAATCAGAGAGAGAAATGTTAATCTGGAAAGAAAAAAGTGGCGCGAAGTTGATACAGGATTGGAATGCGATCATGATTCATAAATTCCCTGTAACCTCTCTGGACATGTGGGTACGACCTTTGGCTACGACTGTAATACCCTTGAGTACAACTCTAAGACCATTGGGTTCCTAATGATGGAAAGACCTTTAGACTGACCCTACGAGGTCAAGTTGTAGGTAAGGCTATCATCTCTTCAAGGTTATGTATGCACAGTCGTGTCCAGCGGTCATACATCCTTGGTAGACGAGGGTAAACAAGGAGAAACAATCAGTATTCTTATCAGTGTCTCGCCAACATTCTCTGTTGCGATGTGTGGCGCATCGCAAAACCTTTCCGGGGACGAGATGCATTTCTTGAGGTCAAGGAGTGAGCTGTCAGCTCAATAATTGCTGTCAGCAACGCTATGGTGAAGAGGAATGGGAGCGCAGGTGTGTGTGTGTGTGTGTGTGTCCTGCTGTCTCCAATGTACAGGGAATGAGAGAATGAACTGCTTGTCTTCTGATCGTCTACCTCCTTGTGTCCTCCCACTCCTATGTCGGTGTATTGCACCCACTGTGCACTCTGTACTTGCCTCCGCCTGTCCTTAGAGATGTGCAGCTCCTCACCCATACTCTCTCACTGAAATGCTTTGTCTATGTATATCGAGACAAGATGTATTCTTAGAATGAAACTCCCTGTGTTGTGGATGAGATTTGATTTGTGCCTGTGACCCCGACATCTTTATTGTACACCCCATGCTCACCCTGTGAGCGGTACCGCAAAAGGATTACAGGGGTCACAAAGGGTCTTAGTCAGACCCCAGTGGGTTGATATTACATAGGATGTTACAATTCATAACAGGTATTTCATTGCATACATTACATAGTTACATATGGTAACTTTTACCGACTAGATGCAAAACGTGGATACAAACTTAAAATTTCAGGGATCTTGTTATTAACAATAAGGTGTTGTGACATTTCTTGCAAGGTTTGTTTAAAGCTATCCCTAATAGGTTTTATCTTTTCATTTTCTAAGACATAGTGTTCTAGCTTGTGTCCAAGTCTTTGACCACAAACTTTACAATTTAGATTTTTTATCGAATCTATTGGGCTGGATCACAATGGCAGCACTGGATGCCCTCCCAGTGTCGCAGAGTCGCAAGAACCATCAGTATAGACGCACTGGGCTGTGTTAGTGTCAGTCTGGAGTTTCTGTGTATGTTCAAGAGCAATGGTTCTGGCTAAGGATTGAAGGCGAAGATTATAGGTAATTATATTCTTAGATGGATAAGTAGGTGCAGTGAGGTCAAAGGGAGTTATATACCAGGGAGGCAGGAAATGCTGCTGCTTCCTAATTTCATACAAATTACATACACCAAACATTGTCATGTACTTGGCTGTTATTTGGACGGGGAGGGCAGTAAACCCGCTCACGGCAGCTGGTATAATGTTTACACACACACACACACACACACACACACACACACACACACGTGTACAACCCAATGCTTTCTCCAGATCCATACCACAAATGCCTCCTCCAAACCCTTTTTATTCTCTTAAGTATTTCTCTTACACAAAATCTTCAAAGGATATACCTGGCCCACACATCCTCTACTGCTTGTGAAGCCATCACACTGATCCTCCTCTGTCTGATGCTCTGTGCAGACTAATGCCTTTCTTATTCTAACATTCAACTCATCCAACCCCACTTTTGTTCTTCATACAGTGTCACTATACACAGTCATTTCGCCAGTCGTCGGGCACCTGCTTTGTCTGTGTATATCTAGACAACAAATATTCTAAAATAGAAAAATACTGACAAACTCACTTTGGGTCATACATACAATGAGTAAATCTCCCAATTAATCAAGTCATCAATACCCTCACCTCATCAATGGGTATAAATTCACTGTCGACCGAGCTGTCTACGGCATTGATGTGCTGTAGTTCTCATGTGTATAGTCTCACTTTTTTTTGTGTTATTTTGATCGTAAGTGTTGGGAGAAAAAAAAAAAAGAGGTATCATGCAACTGCATCATCAGCACTATCTTTTGTTTCCTTGTGTATAGTCGTACAGTCGTGAAGGAAGGGGGAAGTTTATTGTCTTTAAACCTTGGAACGACGTGTAGCGACTCACTGTCGCTCCTCACAGTGTTGCCCTACTGTAGACGCCCTGACTTGGTGGCAGGTGGCAGAGTGTGGCCTCACCTCTCCTAATTGTCATCAGGGAAGTGTGTTCGACCGGTGGCCCAACCTACGTTGCACCTGCAGTGGGACTCCCCGTCACATCCATACTCAATGTCCGGCAGATCAAGAGATGCCGCTGTAATCATAGAGGACCCGACTCTTTCCATAAGAAGAGTCGCTCTCAGTCCACCAGCAGGGAGGGAGGTCAGACCTTGCGACATTCGCCTTCGACGACCTGACCTTCCTACCTCTTATGTACCAGGGTATCACCACTGCAGGAAGTCTTGTCTGTGTGACTCTCGACTCAAGCCGCCCTCAGGGCGTCTTCTCCGTCAGTAGATGTCCCGACGAAACTCCTGATGTTTCATCTTCGTGGCAGGTTTCATTGTGGTGTCACATCTCCGACACCACCTTCGGCAGGACTCGCGTGGGACGTCGCCTCCGCCCATCACAAGCAGCAGCTGTAATAACAAGGGACTTACAGCCACGCCCGCGACACTCCTGCAACTCAAGCACAACCCGACAGCCGCCGCACACTTCAGGAGCCGCGATACGTGCCACACCCACCTCCTCCTACAGGAGCTTCGCGTCGACTTAGCAGCCACGCACTTCTTCCCACGTGCTCCTTCTTCATCTGGCATCCTCACCATCATAACAGGACCACTGCCAAGCCTGTCTCATACTACTCGACCTACCTTACCTTACTTCTTCTTCGCCGTAATCCTGCACCTCCAGCAGCTCATTGTCCGTGACCTACCTCACTTTATGGACCTTAACCGACGACACAGCATTGTTGCTGTCTCCGTGCCTTTCTCTTAGTCAAACCATCCCAACAATCGGACGAGAAGACCCGCTGAAGACCCCCATAGACGTAAAGCATCACCAGTCACACTCTAATCTCTTGATATATATATATCTAAGTTGTGGTCTTTCATCTCATGGCACACAGCTTCGGTGGCTGGTGCGTAACTGTGTACGACGGTCTGGCGTTACTCTTTAAACAATTGTGGTCAACCAACACCGTCTGTGGTCATCGTCTCCTGTATATAGGCATGCTTCAAGTTACCTCGCATCTTTCACAGGCTCATTTCCAAAGATTAGCGTATGAGTATTTTCTGAGCGAGTCTTCATGAAGATTTATACACCGTATTGACCCAGAGAAAAGGCCTAGTCTTGATAGGCCGCTTGGGACTCTTACTTCTCACACTTCCCTGGCGACGATTAGCTTCGCAGAAAATAATATATTTCTGTCCATAAAGTCATGTTCCCTCCGCATTCTTGTTCTTTAGTTTTATATCTACTTTATTTCACTTCATTATCATAAGTATTTTGTTATTTTTTTTGTTGGTGGGAGGGTGAACGAAGATCATATTTCTAAGTAGCATGAGTAAACGATGTTTGAGAACAGGTCCTTCGTCTAACCTCCAGAGGGAGAAATGAACTAGGGAGGGAATTTCCATCCCAGGTCTGTGTGTATCGTCACATATCACCACACCAGAGGCCTCCGCCTCTGATAAACCTTATCTAGCTTCCCGGCCACCACCACTACCACCACCACCACAACACACTTGCTGGTAGTACGTAGGCTTGAACTCGGTGGTCCACAGCAAGCACGTCCACCAGACGACTCTGTTTAGTGTTCATTTCTTCCTCACACAATGCTCCCTGCTCGTGACCCTGGCCTTCAACAACAACACGCTCCGTTCTCCGCCACCTCACCACAGAGGAGGAGTGTAGGCCTCGATATGGTCCTCAGAGAAGGGTGAAGGAGCTGCGAGTGTGGCCCCCTTTGCTGCCACTGAGGGTCTCAAACGACCCAAGCTCTGTAGGGGTATTGTCCACACGCGATAAAACTCGAGATCCGTAAAGTGCCACAATAAGCCAGGGCCATTAGTGCCATGACTAGGCCTACTGCTCTTACAGACGCCATTAATTATATTACGGTGATAGTAATAATATTACTACCACTACTACCAACACCCCCACTACTACTATTACTACTGTAAACATTATAGAGTCTTTCTACTGTCGTCTCTGTCTCTCTCGAATCTGCCAGTGGGAAGGCTGGAAGTGACCGAGTATTTCAGTAATTAACAAAAATGTTAGAATAATCAACTGGACCCATGGCTATATGCGCATTTTTTTTCTTATGTTAGCTGAGATTGGCACGGGCAGCTGAGGCCTTAATCAAGGCCTGGCTATTGGAGGTTTGTATGTTCTATGAAGGGGTGGATGAACAGCTGGGTTGACTGTGGACCGACTCCCGTGACCAAGATCCGAACCTAATACGATACTCGACCATGGACGATCCGTGAATGCGTCACGGTCTGGAACGCTAACCACTCCACCAAGAGCTAATTGCTCTTGAGACTGCAGAAACCACAACCAAAGACGGTTTAATCCTATCTGATTCTCTGTCGTGACTACTTCTCCCAGGTAATCCGAGACCCGGAAATAGCAAGCTAGATACATATATATATATCATGGATACCCTCTCATGCAAGCCTTAGCCAGACTTGCCCTAGATAAAGGGGCCCAAGTTGTTCTAAGGCAGTGAGCTGTCATCAGGAAAGGAGTCAGGCATCTGTCGATCCATATTCCATCATAATGAAATGTATTACCTATATGGGGGAAAGTCGGTCGGTCGGGTCGGTTACCCTGACTTCAAGGTGTTTGGATAGCTTTGTGATCACTTTATTGAGGGTAATACCTTTGAAGACGTTCTTGGCACTGTATCTAAAATTCGCCATGCCCTTAGCTCCGTAATCACCTGTGTAGTTATGGCCAGTGCGAGCACATTCTGTAATTACAGTGTCCAGTGTATAATGTACCTTGACCTTCTTCGTATTACTGATTCTCTTTCTATTACTGTATCAGCAACATGTCTCCTGTCAGTAAAGTCTGTAAACTGCTTGCCTAACATGTCATGTACCTTTGACCTTTTATAGTACCATTAGTGTTAACGAGTCTGACGTCAGAGACGTCTGCCACACCCTCTAACAAGTTGGTTTCAACGAGCCACAGGTGGCCATCCTATCCTGCTACTTCAGGCTCTGCTCAGCCAGCTGTGGCAACCATCTTCTCCTCCAGGATGCGTCTGTTCTTTGGGGGGGGGGGCAGAGTCTACACGTTAGACGGCAGAGAGAGAGAGAGAGAGAGAGAGAGAGAGAGAGAGAGAGAGAGAGAGAGAGAGAGAGAGAGAGAGAGAGAGAGAGAGAGAGAGAGAGAGAGAGAGAGAGAGAGACTGCGTCATTACGTTGACGCCATCATCATCATCATCATCATCTAAAACATCATCCACTTAATCAACCAACCCCTCAGTTGAGGACAGACACGCAACGTGAAACTGAGTCTAGGAGGAGGTTTGAGCTAGTTGACACATCCGGGGTACCATTACGGTTCACACCACAGACGATCACCACCACACACACATGTGTGTTGCATCTGACCTGCAGCTGTGGGTGGCTGCAATCTGTGCAACACCTTCCCTCACCCTTCCTCACAAAACGACATTCAACACAGCATGCAACGTAGCATACGGGATGCACGTACCTCACTGAATTGAGTTAGCCCTTTGGATGAAAATACGTTGGTTGAGATATGGCAGAACTTGGGAGGTTATGATCATGACCAGTTAACTAGTCATGAACCAGCTGAAGGTCAACACAGTGAGTGGGTTGCGCCTACAGAGTTGGCGTGGTCGATGCATAGGAAAGGTTTTATAGGGTAAATGATATGGTTTATATATATGATATGTATAGGGAACGATTAGTTAAAGAGCTAGTGGTCATTTGTCGCTGGTTGATCGAGTTGCCGTAATACGGTAGTTAGCATATATGACATTAGTTTTAAATGATTAGAAAATATGTTATTCTAACGTGATTGGATATACGATATATTTCTGTCGACTCAGTACTCATCTTCTACATGTTGTTGTAGGTAAGTATAGCTAAGGATGCCTGGAACTCCTCTTTCCTATGTACAGTCTCGGTCTCCTGTGTTATCATGCTCAAACGAGGGGAGTCAGGTCACACTGGAGTATGGCGACCTCAGTTATCGTGCAGCGTCAGGGAAAAATTATGCCAGGAACAGTGAAGGTTAAGAGGCAAATCCCGGGGCTTAGGATGAGGTGGAGGACGCCGTCAAAGGTTCTGGATATAGTATCATAAATGTGTCACCTCTTACATTAATGAACCTCATAGTCTCCCTAATTTAATTAGTCCCGAAAACATTTACTTGAATATCATATTAGGGTATGAAAAGAGCGCTCCCCTCTCGTCCATCAAGGATAAAATAACAGAAACTAATCTTAGAGATGCAATTTACGGTCCACCCTAGGTGTAAATCACCTCTGCTTAGTGGTAGCTTCGATATATATACATAGACGAAGCATTTCAGTGAGAGGGTGGGTGAGGGGGTGCATATCTATGGGTAGGTGGAAGCAATCATAGACATTATAGAGGTACAATACATTGAACATAGGAGGGTGACAAGGTGAGGCCCAGGGACCCATAGGGTCTAGCTCTTGTCAGACGTGGGAGAGGAGAGATCTGGAGATCTAGGATATATCTAACACATGATGTATAATATCAGGATAGTGAGTGATGCTGTCAATAACATTTGCGTTGTACGAAGGCATTTTAAAGAATGTCTTACAGACAAAGATCAAGAGAGATATCATTGAATATTCCCTTATGGAATACGAAGAGCATTGTATTATGAATGTTAGTGAAGGTTTGTATACACTGAATAGTTTTGTGGAAGGCAAAATTTGTGAACGGTTTCCTGTCTTAACCACATTGTAAATTTAATGACACCACAAACCACAAACACATGTGTACCATTAGTGTCGTAGGTCCGCCTCTCATATATATATATATATATATATATATATATATATATATATATATATATATATATATATATATATATATATATATATATATATATTCATTTATTTTATCATTTATCTATTATACCTTGTCGCTGTCTCCCGCGTCGGCGAGGTAGCGCAAGGAAACAGACGAAAGAATAGCCCAACCTACCCACTTACACATGTATATACATACACGTCCACACACGCACATATACATACCTATACATTTCAACGTATACATATATATACCTACACAGACATATACATGTATATAATGCTGCCTTTCTTCATTCACGTCGCCACCCCGCCACACATGAAATGACATCCCCCTTCCCCCGCATGCGTTCGAGGTAGCGCTAGGAAAAGACAACAAAGGCCACATTCGTTCACGCTCAGTCTCTAGCTGTCATGTATAATGCACCGAAACCACAGCTCCCTTTCCACATCCAGGCTCCACAAAACTTTCCATGGTTTACCCCAGACGCTTCACATGCCCTGGTTCAATCTCCCTTGAAGTTGTACTTACAAGAGAGTGCGCTTGGGACATATCGAGTTTCATTTTTCTCGTGGTTATCAGCAAAAACCAAGATCCCGCGCATCACTAAGACCTTACTGCATCTCAGAACATCTTGTTAACATAACAGCAACATAATATACACAAAAAAAACTACATACACACCGAAGTGTGTGTTTGAAACAGGACAACAGTGGAGCGTACGGTCGTTAACAGTGAGAGCAATATGAAAGGTTAAAGATGCATTACATATTGGGCATATAGTTACAGAATATAGTGGTATTGGGCATTTTGTGAACAATGACAGCAATACAAAGAAAGTCAAGGTACATTACGCATTGGACATGGTAATGACAGAACGTGCTTGAACTGGGCATGCTAATACTATGTGTTTGCATAGCTGAGGGCACGACGAATTTTGGACAGAGTATCAGAATGTCTTTAAGGTTTTTACTAATCAATAAAATAATCACAAAGCTATTGAATCAATAAGGCTTCAGGTCCAAAATCACTGCTTTTAGAACATTTTCTCGTAGAGATAAATAGATGTATTATGAATGATCAGTAATTCAAGCAGCTTACATTCAGCTGAAAAGAAGAAAAGAAAACAGTGTAAGAATTACATGATCGGGTGCGAGTTGGCGGATCGAGGGGTGTTTGTGTGGAGGTGGGCGGGGTTCACAGAAGTAACTACTTAGTTACGACAGAGCCTTAGATCAAGGTAGGTGCTGGACACTTCCACCTCCTAATTTACGTTCATTAGGATCAGAACAGAGTCGGTATCTGTAATATTTACGATCATGGTTTTCCTCGTGGCTTGTCATATGTACCTGTACCCAAGGTGGATTCCGGCGGTTATAGCATCATATTGCTTGGTATGGGTCCAGTGCCGCCTATGTCCATGCTTCTTTAGCCTAAGATCCTACAGGTACTTGGTCTTCCATATGATCTCAAGGAGGGTGTTCGTCCTCGCGGGCAAATGCGGTTTGGTCAGTGTGGACTATGACCTTTAGTTAGACCAAGTTTGGTGTTTGGGGATCCGAGAGCAAACAGGTATGTTGAGTGAGGTTATCTACTCGGTCATGACCCGTATGTCTCACACGTGAAGGATTCCATAGGAATTTGGTGCGTCGGCTACTGTTCTCGGCTTCTATAAGCTGAGAGTGAATGATCGAGGGAACAGTTTCTTGCAGAGCACTTCACCTGGAGAGTGTGGCAAGGGCTGGTCTGGAGGTAGAGGTGATGACAGCATGTGGTCGAAACTGGAGGGGAAATCTGATCGGTTGTGATGGCAATTTACGTAATCGATTTGGAGATGTCTGATGTGCAGTGGTTTCGAGTGTACTGTTGCAAGATCTAGTAGTATTATGGTCGACTGATGAAGGTATCATATAGTGGCCTTTGATGGAATCGTATCCTGATGAATGACAGTGGGTTATTTCATGGAAAACAATGCGTTCGTTCATGACTTGTTGAAAGTCCTCCGTAAAATTGTGGGCAAATGCGAGCTTTCTGAAACACTTGGCACACAGTAGTGCATTAAGGACTTGGAGAAAGTCAGTGATTGTAGGAAGGGTAAGCCCAGTTCTTATATTTATTATCCTAGACGACGTGGGACAACCTATGATTAGTCTCATAGATATATCGAGTACCACCTCAATGGAACGATAGACAGTGAGACCACAAGGACGATAGTCTTTTGTTTGGATACATAAGTTTGTGAATCACTGAGGAGACCGATGTTGATGCCTAGGTAGATGTTTGTGAGAGATAATGTTTCAGTTTCATCAATGTGAAGCACGAGGGAGTGAAGCTCATTTCTAATATGCTCGTCACGAATTCGCACTTTTGATTTTGACGGTGTTGATGACATGACGAAGCCACACTGAGTGGCGCAGTGAGTGAAATGGCCAAGATCTACCAGGTAGATAATAAAGTCTCTCGGATGCGGAGCTGCTAAGACAGATGTCATTGGCATTATACAATACAGTGTCATCAATATCAAGTTCAAGGTTTTTTAAGAGAGTTATACATGAGAACGTTGAACAGCATTGGGTTGAGGGTCCCACCCTGTGGGATCCCAAGGGCAAATGGAAACCAGTCGCTCAGGGCGCCTCTGAACACGACTCTGGAGTAGGGGGGGTCAGATAGGTACCCTCTGGTCCATCTGAGCACCTGACCTAATGGAAACCAGTCGCTCAGGGCGCCTCTGAAGAGGACTGTGGAGTAGGGGGGGGCTCAGATAGGTACCCTCTGGTCCATCTAAGCACCTCACCTCTTACTCCGAGCTCCGGAAGTTGTTCAAGGATTTTATTTCTATTCGCAGTATCAACGGCACTGATTTGAGGCCAGTGAAGGTAGTACATGTATCATCCTTTTGGTGGGGAAAAAATAACAGGCAAAGCATTGACGTGTCCTCCTGCCTGGTAGGAAGCCAAAGAGATGAGGGGGATAAGTAAGGCGAGATGATATTCATAGGCCTATTGAGAATGATACGCTCCAGTTCTTTTTCCAGAAACAAGACGAGAGAGAAATGGGTCGAAAGTGATCAGCGTTACGATTAGGTATTGGTATTTTTATGCTACGTGTGTAGGCTTGAGGAAGGAGCCCTTGTTGGAGGCTCATAATATAGAGAGCGAGAAGAGGATTGGTAGGAGACATGACATTCAAGAGAAGTCGAAGAACAACGTAGGTGATGCCATCATCCCCAGCTGCAGGGACCTTACCTTGGAGAAGTGCGCATCGTCGCTCTTCATAAGTGATTGGGATGTTGTGTATCTCAGTCTGGTCGCTGTAGGCTGCTTCTGTGGTGAAGCCTCTGTTTGACATCAGTCCGGTGCAGGGAATCGTGAACGTATTGAGGCAGTCCAGTGATCTGTGGCTGTACAGACCACTGCTCTGCCAGATTGGCGGCGTAGTCAAGGGAACTGTGATTGTTGGGTGGCTGTTTCGTTTTTGGCGGCAATTCCCTCAACATCCCTCCGTACCCATGTGAGCATTAATACCTTGCAGGAAATGATGCCAGTGGTCAGTTCGCACTTGGGTCTCTCACCTCACGGAATTTCCCTGAAGCTTTTCAGAAAGCGAAGGACATTATCGTCATTCCGATCTTGGTAATAGTTATCTGCCGATACTCGAACTTTCTCCACAAGGGTCTTGCAATCGCTCCTCTCTGGTTCATGCGTCCTTACGCCCCGTATACTCCTGATGTGTCCGCAGCACACACAGTAGTCGTACAAGATGCCAGTGACCTTAATCATGACAGGAGAGAGGGAGTCAGTGGTCTTTTGGGGAGGTGTGTTTGGCGTACCACTTGCCAAGGCCATGAGTGAGTAGGCCATGGTCGTTCTTGGGGTGGGAGATGCGTCGTCTGACGTAAAGGAATATCAGAGAAAGTTAAGACTTTGTACTTTAAGAGAAGAGGAGAGTGATCAGACATAAGGTCAAGCACTACAGAAACACTGACACGACTTTTTAAAAGCTTAAGCTTAGTGCACACGACCAAGATACGTACGGTCAGATGTAGGATCATGTGAGGTAGGCTAATGAATGTGAAGAGTCTTGGAACTATTACGATTAATAGTGGAGTCCCCAAGAGGACAGGGTTGTGTGAGATGAAGGTCCCTCATACATAAATGAATTCCTTAGATCTGGTGGAGGAAAGTTGTTTACTTGATCTGATATAGGGAAAGTTGTTTACTTGATCTGATACAGGGAAAGTTGTTTTCTTGATCTGATATAGGGAAAGTTGTTTACTTGATCTGATATAGGGAAAGTTGTTTACTTGATCTGATATAGGGAAAGTTGTTTACTTGATCTGATTTCGGGAAAGTTGTTTACTTGATCTGATATAGGGAAAGTTGTTTACTTGATCTGATATAGGGAAAGTTGTTTACTTGATCTGATTTCGGGAAAGTTGTTTACTTGATCTGATATAGGGAAAGTTGTTTACTTGATCTGATATAGGGAAAGTTGTTTACTTGATCTGATATAGGGAAAGTTGTTTACTTGATCTGATATAGGGAAAGTTGTTTACTTGATCTGATATAGGGAAAGTTGTTTACTTGATCTGATATAGGAAAAGTTGTTTACTTGATCTGATATAGGGAAAGTTGTTTACTTGATCTGATATAGGGAAAGTTGTTTACTTGATCTGATATAGGGAAAGTTGTGTACTTGATCTGATATAGGGAAAGTTGTGTACTTGATCTGATATAGGTATTACAGATGTAAAGATGAGCATTGTTAGCGTTAACGCTGAAGAGCTAATGAAGGTTATCGGGGAGGCCAGAGTCACAGGAGAGATCACAAGGGATGGTATTATGAACATAGTAGCTGACAAGGCCATATTCCTTGGTGTTCATCTAACAATTATATGCCAATCTGTTGATAAGTATAGGGATTGCGTGTTAAGGGAGAAGGTTGCACAAGTCAGATGACGTCGGGTTTGTTCCGTTGAGCATCGTAAGTTTTGTCTCAAAGTCTTTCCTTCAGACTACGCATATTCCAAGTGAAGATCCTATACTCTCGTTCAGGAGCCGCGCCACTGAACGTCCCCCATTGTTGTCGTCCAAAGGTTTGATCCTATCATTAACTGGAGCAAGATCATGGCTGAAATGTGACTGATTTGCCCCTATCGACAGCTTTAGTCTCTAGAATTACTTTCACTTGTTTTGCAGTGTGTTGCCTTCCTTGAGATTTCAGATCCTGTCATCCGCTCTCGTATCTCATGGTCACTCAGATCCTTGCCATACCGGTGGGGTTCTCCAAATCCCTCGTAAGGAGTTAGGGTTTGGTTGGGCACCTCACATCTTGAGGCAGGGGAGGCCTGGGCGTCGGAGGTGGCCACTTGCTGAGGTTGTCGATGATGGCAGCTATGATATCTTCCGTCTGGCTCTCCATCTTATCCCTTTTCGTTCAGAGTCGTCAATTTGTTCTTGGCAGCGCGATGAGTCCCATCTGAGCAGTGACGCCCCCGTCACAGGAGGCTGGGGAAGGGTGCAGAGAGGGACTAGTTTCCAGGTCGTGGTCCTCGTCTTGCTGGATGGGGAGGTGATGTCAGTGTCTTCTTTTTCTCGTCCTGGTTGGAACCTTCGGATGAGGTGGCAGGATGGGAAGTCACGCGTCTGGCTGCATAGTCAGGGTGTGCCACACGGAAACTCCCTCCCGTCTGTCTACATCTGGAACATCTGACGTGGGTGGACGTTACAGGCGCAGGGGGAGGAGTGCTTGCAGGCACCTGTTTCAGCCATGGGAGGAGGTCGGTGAGAGGATGATCTGGTACTATGCTTCCCGTAGTGGAGGTAAAGTACCGGGCCCGGTGGCTGGGGTCGGGGAATTGGAGGCGGAAGACAGTCCCTCCCCTGGAGACTTGTGTTCTGCAGGAGGTGGTTTCCCTTCCTCCCCATACTGATGCAACACGGGTGAGGGGCTTGTCGCGTTGCATGATTCTCCTCGCAAAATCTAGCTCCTCCGTCCATGCTGTTGACATGGCCCAGTGATGGGTAGTGGAGGGAGGGTCCTATTTACGGAGGTATTATGGAAATTTCCTAGGCCTTGGCCGGACGTCTTTGGTAATGAGGCGAGTACCAGCTGTGTCTTAAGTGTCAGCTGCGTCGTGTAGCGTTTACACAGTACGAGCGATGGAGGCATCCCTCGCTCCAGTGGATGCTGTCCATAACACCAGTAGGTCTCTGAGAAAATTTGGCCAGCATGGCTTGGCACCAGCGTTCATTCGTGGTAGAGTCGGTGTTGGGCGGGAAGAAAAGAAGTGATTGCCTACTTTTCTCGGGATGTAGAGGGTGGAATCCATCATTTACGGCCGTGGATAACAGCCCTTCCCCTTGGCCAACAGCTGGGGAAGTTTCATCTGCCGAAGCTACTCCCGATCCTTGTTCCGAATACTCTCGGTCGGCACCAACTGTCTCTTGGTCAAGCGAGGCAGCAATCAAGACCACTGGGCGTCGGAGGTGGTGAGCAGACACATATCTGTTCCGGGTTCAGAAGTTCACGAAATGAGCACTTTTCCACGGCAGATTGGTCCACAACGCTGTATAAACTCAGTTACAAGTACCCCCTCTCTAACCAAGCCTACCCCCTCATTCTGGGAGAGGGGAGTAGGAGGAGGATGAGCCGGACCTGTGGGCAGCGCACCGCACACAACAGCCGTTAAGCTGTGACGGAGGGAGGGCATGGAAGGGTAAGGGAAGGCAACGTTCACACTCAGAAATTCACGCTTGAGCACCTCACTATGATAGCTCACTTTAACAGCCGTTGTGCCATAGACAAACAGACTACGCCACAGTAAGGCGACTGTCAGTTCCACAGCAGTGTCGCGAGGCAGCGACACTCAGTAGTCACTGTGGGACTTCCAGCCAAAGCCACTTCCAGAGGGAGGTGTTGGAACAAGGAGCGTTAAGGTCGGGGTTAGTGCTGGCCACGCAGCCTCCCGGATATCCACAGGCTGTGGGCGGAGGAGGAGAGGAGGTAGGGCAATACAGATCTTCAGGGGGACAGATGATCGTCTCCCTCTGCCATGCGTCTGCAGGTGAGGTGATATCCCTGATCGGGAGGCACGCAAGGACGTCTGACACATGACAGACCAGGCGCTTTAGGGCTTGGTGGCATGCGGGCAAGGAGGCGGGGCAGGAGGACACAGGCCTCACGTCTGACCTCCCCAGCCTCTGGAGGGAAACTGTGTAGGTGTTGGGCGTGCGTTGATATCATGTGGTCTTCCACTTCCGTAGATGCTTCTGTGTTGCCACCTAACTACCATCGAAGATAGACTCACCACCTTTTACAGAGAGCTGAAGCTTGCTGATCCAAGTGACTCCTGTATTAGTAAAGGACGTAAGCTTATTATAAACTTACTACCTTTAGTAAAGACGTGCGCCTTGATGGCCTACGGAGCGCAATTGTTTGACTAAAGATAACCTTACTATCTCTACTCAGACCTGAGGCTTACTGGTTTTAAGTACTGTATTTATTTGACTTGAGGTAACCTCGCTATCTTTATTTCGACGTGTGATCTGCTGGTGTTTTGCTAGTAAGACCAGCGATCTCATGCACCCCATCCTCTCCCATCTCACCTCACTATACATCATGTATTTGATGTAGCCTTGATCCCACCCTGACGAGAGTGGGACTCCTTTGAAATCCCACCTGTCACCCACCTGTGTTGATGTACTGTATCAACTGTATGCTCTTCACTTAACTCCACCTACCCCTATATATATATATATATATATATATATATATATATATATATATATATATATATATATATATATATATATATATATATATATATATATATATATATATATTGGAAAGGATCACAATTTTGCGCGTGATCAAGATATTCCTATGAGTCCACGGGGAAAATGGACAATCACATGTTTACCAAATGGCGTCCTAGCTTCGTCTCTTCGATGTATATCAACTGACTGTTATATTTCTCTCTTGTCTCTCCCCTGATGATGTGATTATTACACGAAAGTGCACTTGGGAACTTTTCGTGTTTCATTTTCCCCGTGGACTCATAGGAATATATATATATATATATATATATATATATATATATATATATATATATATATATATACAGCGCCCTTCACCCATCCTCTCACGGAAATCCTTGTCTGGGAATATCTGGACGATAAATATTTCAAAACAAAAACCTGACCCGAGGGGAAAAAAAAATAAAAAAAAAAAAACCATGGCTTATTAACATAACAAATGATCTTACCAGTCTCTCAAAGGAGTAAGTTTCATGAAGATATTGTAGACTTTCTCAATAAACTATGAATATCAGACTTCCAGATGCAGATACCCAATCCCTCTCCAAACTGGTCTGGCAGGGATGCTGCCACAGTTGAGTTCAGAACATACAACCCAGTCGTGTGTGATTTCTCTTTGTGATTACCATTTGTGAGTTACGAGGAGAGAGAGAGAGAGAGAGAGAGAGAGAGAGAGAGAGAGAGAGAGAGAGAGAGAGAGAGAGAGAGAGAGAGAGAGAGAGAGAGAGAGAGAGAGAGAGAGTGAGTTTTACACTCGTGTTGCCCCAGTGTCTTCACCTCGTTCGTATTTACCGTGTCTTTACAACTGTGTGTGTGTGTGTGTGTGTGTGTGTGTGTGTGTGAATACTCCCACACCAGCGAGGCGCTCATTCATTTGATCAGTTCCGAGATGGGAGGATGAACACTTGGGTTGGCTGTGGGCTTACTGGTGCGCCCAGAGTCCGAAACCAGGCGGGAATGGCCACGGACGGGCCTATTCTGACTCATTGGTCAGTGTAATGAAGACATTTGTACCAATTTGTGCTATATGGGGATGACGTTGTACGTTCGTGGAGGCTCATCTAGCGTGTGTGTGTGTGTGTGTGTGTGTGTGTGTGTGGGCATATGCACATATGGATACAATGCTCCATTTTCGAGTGATTCACTTCTATGCAACATTGCTTCACGTGTAAGTAAATCCGTCAGGCTTACAAAGTGTTTCCCAGAGCATTTCCCCGTCTCCTCGTGGTCCATAACTTTGGGCCCACCAGCCGTGGACGGGTTCCACCCTCACGCCAAACCTGTTCCCCCCTCCACACCCATCCGCCCGCCTACCCCCTTTGGCCTGGCCTTCATCTCGCCGCACCACCACACTGTCATTACAACTCGACACGTGTTTATCATCATCAGACCGGGGTCACGTTACAGCTCGGAGCCGCGTCGTGCTGCCGCCCGCCTGCAGACGCCGGGTGTGACTCACCCTCACACACACACACACACACACACACCCTTCCCCTCCCACTTCCCTCCCCAAACCTCAGGAACTGTGGAACTGCCCGCTCCACTGCCTCCACACGCTCTCTGTCCCTCATGGCCTCCACCTACCTACCTACCTACCGACCCACCCACCTACACACCCAGCGATATGAGGCGTCGCACCTCACCAATTGCTCTTACACGAATGCTTTGTCTGTGGCTATCTAGACGATAGATATAATGAAACAGAGCAACTCTCTCTCTCTCTCTCTCTCTCTCTCTCTCTCTCTCTCTCTCTCTCTCTCTCTCTCTCTCTCTCTCTCTCTCTCTCTCTCTCTCGTGTATATCATATATCTGGGGCTCTTATTTGCGACTACAGGGGAAGTCATTTCCCCATCCAACTGGGCGCCACGTCTTTTAACTTGCCATCCCATGCTATAGAGTCTTCCTTTGAATTTCTTCTTCCACGTTTAGCCTATTCAGTCCTCTTTCTTTCCCCTCCTCCTCACCACTTAAGTTCTTCTTCCAGACTTTCCACTATTTTGTTCCTCCGTTTTCTTGTCTGTTCTCTCACGCAGGTTCTTCACGCATCATCTTGGTCGATCATTTCCTCGCAATATCAGATAACCAGTTATATAGATCCATGATACGTTTATAGTCATTAAAGGATTAAATAGTTTTTAGCCACTTTAGATACGTCACTAACAGCGGGTGTAATCACCTTAATCCCCCTTGACAACAATTTATCTTCTAACTTGGGCCAAAAAATATATGGTTGTTGGCCTCTTCATGTGTCTTCCTTATCTCGGGTACAAGTATTTATTGCCAGCCTCTGGATCATCCCCAGTAAATCTATCCACTTCATAAAGTGGATTGGCCATGCTCATGACACATAGTCTAATATGGGAAGTGGATTAGCCATATTCGTGACGCATAGTCTAATATGGGAAGTGGATTAACCATACTCATGACACAGTTTAATATGGAAAGTGGATTAACCATACTCATGACACATAGTCTAATACGGAAAGCAGATTAACCATACCCATGACACATAGTTTAATATAGCCAATTCTCCTGATCTAATTTGGTGGCTTTGGTTTGAACAAGTATGTCAGACCATGCCCTTCCTCACACAAATATTTACGTACTTAGCTTCTCAAAGGATAATGATCTTTAGCCATCCTACGATTATCATCCTCCATCCTCATCAATTTGTATCTTAGCTTTTGATAGATTTCGTGTACCTGATCAATGAAGATCCTGCACTTTTTTTTTATATACATCCCAGAGAATTCTCATCATCTGCAACCACACACTCTTCAAACATGACTGAAGTTGTTCTCTGGCGCTTCATATACGACCAGTGAGACTATTATCATCCCTAGTATTGGAACCAGACGGAATGGTATGTGTTTATTATGGTTGATATGTGACATCTAGACCTTAAGTCACCTTTGATATACGATGTGTTTAAGTTGAAGACATGTTTGGTGATGTGTGATGACGCCTGTGCACTGAAGTCTTCTCTGATGATGTGCGACGTCTGTGCACTTAAGACATCTCTGATGTGTGACGTCTGTTCACTTAATGCAAATCTGATGTGTGAAGTCTGTTTACTTAAGGCAAATCTGATGTGTGACGTCTTTCACTTAAGACATCTCTGATGTGTGACGTCTGTGCACTTAAGACATCTCTGATGTGTGACGTCTGTACATTTAAGGTGCTTCTGATGTGTGACGTCTCTACACATAAGAAATCTCTTATAGTATGTAACATCTGTACATTTAAGGCGCCTCTGATATGTGATGTTTGTATACTTAAAGTATGTCTGATATGTGACGTCTCTACGTTCAGGGCACTTGAGGTATATACATGTATTTGGATGGTTGCTTCTTCTGTTGTAGAAGTCCATAGTGTGGCATCATAGTACACAAAAAATCTCTTCCCTTGAACATCATGTTGTTTGTCATCTTTTCTGCATCCCGCACTTCAAAGTCGGACGGTAACTAAGGTGTTGACCATCTACAAGATCTAGGAGTCGCTTAAGGTGAAGATCTGCAACATGAATTTACTCTCTTGTTATTCACTCGTGTCTTCCCTTGTGATTATTACCTGTGTCTACAGGAAGAGACGTTTACGCTCGCGTTGCCCCGTCGCTTTACTGTCTCTGTCATGTATTTACTCCTGTGTATGTATTTACACACACACACACACACACACACACACACACACACACACACACACACATCTCAGCCTGAGCAAATTAACCCTTTATCGACCAGCCCCGAGGGGAGGATGAGCACCTGGGCTGGATGTAGGCCGACTGCCACACCCACGATTCGAACCCATGTGTATAGGAGTGTGATTACTATGTGCTACAGGGAGACGAGTTTATAGTGTTGCTCCGTCTCAAAATACTATACATAAG
Organism: Panulirus ornatus; assembly: GCF_036320965.1. NCBI lineage: Eukaryota > Metazoa > Arthropoda > Malacostraca > Decapoda > Palinuridae > Panulirus > Panulirus ornatus. Next base: position 54,402,420 of record NC_092233.1, read on the forward strand.
TATCCATGTCTGTACTCCTGTTTGAGTGTATACACACACAGACACACCCCAAGCCTATACCAGGTGTGTGTGTATGTGATGAAACCTGACAATGGACATAGGTGGCACTCCACTAGACTTGTGATACAACACAGTTGTGGCCTGTGAGGAGTGAAGACGTCTGCTGTGTTTATCGCCAACATAAACGTCACCCCTTATCTTCCTAGGTGCCATTTGTCAGTGGACACCACACAAGTGGGGCCCCTTATCTTCTACAGAAGTGTCACAAATACGTTACACTTCTCTTGTGTTTTTGTGTGTCATCTTTCCGCACGTTCATATGGAGGAGTGATTCTTGTCTTGCGTCCAATTCCTTATCCTCCCATCTGACAGTCGTACATGAGTGTTGGGCAAATAGTTTCTACAGTGAACTAAATAATACTCGGGTAAGGTCTGAGGCTCTTGCTATAAGGTCTGAGGCTCTTGCTATAAGGTATGAGGCTCTTGCTATTAGGTGTGAGGCGCCTGCCATACAGGTCTTAGGCTTCGATATCATTTGAGGCTTCGGTAAGGTCTAATCTAGGCTTATAGATGGTCTGAGGCTCCTGCTATAAGGTCGAGGCTCCTGTAATGTCTGAGGGTGTTCCTTTAAGGTCTAGGGTTTCTATAAGGTTTGAGTCTCCTCCTGAAAGGACTGGGGCTCCTGCTATAAGGTCGAGGCTCCTGTTGAGGTCTGACTCAGTCTCCCAGAGTAAGGTCCGAGGCTCCTGTTGAGGTCTGACTCAGTCTCCTAGTGTAAGGTCTGAGGCTCCTGTTGAGGTCTGACTCAGTCTCCTAGTGTAAGGTCTGAGGCTCCTGTTGAGGTCTGACTCAGTCTCCTAGTGTAAGGTCTGAGGCTCCTGTTGAGGTCTGACTCAGTCTCCTAGTGTAAGGTCTGAGGCTCCTGTTGAGGTCTGACTCAGTCTCCTAGTGTAAGGTCTGAGGCTCCTGTATGGAAATAACTCATGAAGGATTCTCAGAATAACTTTCTTCTGGCCCTTAGGAGAACGAATGACCCTATGAGAACCTAACCGTACCAGAAAAGAGAGACACATCCAGGGTAACAGTTGATGGTGTTTATTTTTCTTCACTTTTAGCTTTTAGAAAAACATTTGTCGTCTTGATATACACAGGTAAAGCATAGTCGTTGAATGATGTGTTGAGGAGATAGAGAATAAATGCCTGGGATGTTAGAGTAATTCTCTCCCTCACTGTTTCTCTTAATCTCTTATGCTTACTGATGGCATCTCAAGAGGTCATGCTTAATTAATACTGACGCCATACTGACGGGTACTGACGGTATACTGACGGTATACTGACGCCATACTGACGCCATACTGACGGTATACTGACGGTATACTGACGGTATACTGACGCCATACTGACGCCATACTGACGGTGTACTGACGGTATACTGACGGTATACTGACGGTATACTGACGCCATACTGACGCCATACTGACGGTATACTGACGGTATACTGACGGTATACTGACGCCATACTGACGCCATACAGACGCCATTTATCAAAGTAAGCACGTCTCTGGTTCGCAAGGAACTTAACACAAAGCAGAGAAGATCTTTGAACACTTATGAATATATGAGAGGAAGATTTAAACGAGATCTTTGAACACGTATGGATATGAGAGAAAAAATGTAAATGAAATCTTTGAACACTTAGGAACATATGAGAGAATATGTAATTGAGATCTTTGAACGTGTATGAACATATGAAAATAACCACAGAGATGAGAATAGAATATACCCTACACATCTGGAGAGCTGGTGTCGTAAATTCACATCTTACACCACAACACGTAACAGATTCTCGTAAGATTCTCCGCGGCATCATACATCATATCTCTTCATTCCTCTTCTTCCTCTTTATATCTTCCTCTCTTCATCATTTCTGAGCATGAGGTACGTTCTTAGTCATATTGGCGATGCGTGTTTGTGGACTGAAGCGTCAAGCGTTACGGCCTGCTCGCGTGCTGCCCTCTGGCACTAGACATTCTAATTACATGGGATCTAGTTTACTCACTTTTGCTCACAGATGGCGCGCGCTCTGCCGTTGTGTGTATCATTGTTCTGAGTCATCTTGTGTCCCTGTATGCTGTGGGAGGGAGCATATATATATATATATATATATATATATATATATATATATATATATATATATATATGTGTATAAATACGAACATAGTGGATATGAACGCGCACTTTCACAGAACTCATTACACCTTCCAGCATTCAGGATTCGAACCCAGGACCTTTTGCGTGGTAGACGGGAACGCTAATTGCTAGGCTGTGAGGGGCGATCATATTAATTATATATATATATATATATTTATATATATATATATATATATATATATATATATATATATATATATATATATATATATATATATATATATATATATATATATATATATATATATGTATATATATATGTCTGATGATTTCATATTGATAGGCGTTAGTTAGCATGTATACCCTCTCGCAAAGACATACTGCTGACGACATGCATACATACTGCTGATGACGATGCGTACTTTATGGGTATATCACCACGTAGCGTTCACGGCGTTAGGACTTAACCTGATTGGGTAATCTCTTTCCAGACCTTTTGGTTATAGGTAGTCTCTTTCCAGACTTCTTGCAACCAGACTGGAATACGCCAGCATCACTCGCGACTTCTGTGATCAGCCTGGAGAGCTTGTCTTGTGACTAGAGAATAAGGACGTAACTTTTCCTGTTTAGCTTGTTTTATAATGGTGTATATGGGATCAAACTTATAGCCAATGATGGTGTTGCGCCGGAAGGATGGATATCCATCTGTAACTAGTCAATTGTGTCCAAATCTAATGATACATTTCATTTTGGATTCATTATATATATATATATATATATATATATATATATATATATATATATATATATATATATATATATATATATATATATATATATATACATATATTGTCACGGAACACGTGTGTTTGTGTTCACATGTTCGTGTATATAACGTGTGTGTGTCCTTGAGCACCCCGACCCTTCTCCGAGGCGGGGGGATTGCTGTCATCAGCTGCGTAATACTTCACCACCCGTACTGGACATGTCATCGCTGTAGGCTTACAAGAGGGAGGGTGATCTACGCAGTTTGTGTGACTGTTTCCTCCAACCAATCAGAATATACCTGAGTCCCATAGCCAATCAAAATGTAAGGTTGTATAGCTAGCAGGGAACGCTTGTCTTTACTGTAATATATACCCATGACACCCGCTGAGTCTTGCTCTTTCTAGCCCAGCGAGGTAAGTGGTCCACCCTTGCTGTAAGTCCTGCTGTGTTGTAAGCCTGTAAGCCCTGCTGTGCTATAAGCCCGTTACCCAAATGTTGTGCTGTAAGCCCGTTATAATTATCAGTGTAATGTTCTCGAAGAACTGCCTTAGAGGAAAGAGAACTCCTGGCTTGAAATCTTATCTGGAATGTTAAGTCATGTACAAATGTTATCTTATGTTCAATATTAAACTCACTTTCAATGTTAACGTAATGTTTCATGCTTGATTTATGTGCCTATCTTTGTACACTTGAATTCTTTCATTATAAGTAGATTTAATGTAATGCTGGTCTTTAATTCAATCCCATAACTTTATTATTGTGTTATCCTGAGTTGTGCAACTTGACAAATCTATAACGTCCTTGCAAGACAAGGAACAGTAGTATTTGTAACATATGTTACTGGCGACCTTGCCTGAATAAGTGTTGAATTCGTAACAATATATATATATATATATATATATATATATATATATATATATATATATATATATATATATATATATATATATATATATATATATATATATATATATATATATATATATATATATCCCTGGGGATAGAGGAGAAAGAATACTTCCCACGTATTCCCTGCGTGTCGTAGAAGGCGACTAAAAGGGGAGGGAGCGGGAGGCTGGAAATCCTCCCCTCTCGTTTTTTTTTTTCTTTTTTTTAATTTTCCAAAAGAAGGAACAGAGGGGGGCCGGGTGAGGATATTCCACAAAGGCCCAGTCCTCTGTTCTTAACGCTACCTCGCTAATGCGGGAAATGGCGGATAGTTTAAAAGAAAAGAAAAGAAAAAAGAATATATATATATATATATATATATATATATATATATATATATATATATATATATACATATATATATATATATATATGTATATATATATATATATATATATATATATATATATATATATATATATATATATATATATATATACACACACACACACACACACTTATGTATTAATGATTAACTCATTCCTAGAAAAAAAAAAGAAATTCCCTCGTTTCTTTTATAATTGATCGCTATTTCCCATGTTTAGAGGGGTAGCGCCATGTGCAGACGGAGGAGATGTCCTCTTTGGCGATTAATGGCATCTCTCATTGTCGTGATTATACAGGAAAATGAACAGGTTCCAATCCCATGTCACCGGTGTCCGAGGGAAAGGGGGGGGGGGGGATGGGGAGAAAGAAAGAAGGGGGAATGTGATGTTCGGTCTTAGTTTACTCCCCTTCCCTTCTCTCATTCTCTCTCTCTCTCTCTCTCTACGTGGAGAGAGAGAGAGAGAGAGAGAGAGAGAGAGAGAGAGAGAGAGAGAGAGAGAGAGAGAGAGAGAGAGAGAGAGAGAGAGAGAGAGAGAGAATCGAAGACCAACAAACAAGCGTCCGATGGTATTAATGATCCTGCTTAGTGGCGGAGGAGGATTATGGGTGTCGAGTGAGTGAGCAGTGGTAACACAGGGAGGAGGTGGTCAAATGTACTGGGAGTGGCGTAGCGAGTAACGCTATGTGGCGCTGGTAGTGAAGATATGGAGAAGCGGTAGTGTTGACGTGGGCGAGTTGGCGTAGCGAGTAACGCTATGTGTCGCTGGTAGTGAAGATATGGAGAAGTGGTATAGTGTTGACGTGGGCGAGTTGGCGTAGCGAGTAACGCTATGTGTCGCTGGTAGTGAAGATATGGAGAAGTGGTAGTGTTGACGTGGGCGAGTTGGCGTAGCGAGTAACGCTATGTGTCGCTGGTAGTGAAGATATGGAGAAGTGGTATAGTGTTGACGTGGGCGAGTTGGCGTAGCGAGTAACGCTATGTGGCGCTGGTAGTGAAGATATGGAGAAGTGGTATAGTGTTGACGTTTGGCGAGTTGTGGTAGTGATGATACGGGGATTGGATAGTGATGATACGAGTTCCATGTCAAAGAAGTTGCAACGGTGTAATATAGAACTAACTGTTGTTCCAACAAAGAAAAAAAAAACACAAATACAGGAGACGCCTGGGGACAGCAATGATGATATGATAATTTACATAGATTTGCTCATTAGGAAATTAATAAGGTATGCGATGAGGTCACTGTTTATGAGAAGCGCACATTGGTAAGATATATAGTAATGAAACTCGACATGATCATAATGATGCTATAAGTCAATTGGTCTATTAATTAAGGCACGCAATGACCTTCTTCAAGACAATGAAGCCATGTCTAATTACATATATATATATATATATATATATATATATATATATATATATATATATATATATATATATATATATATATATTTATATATATATATATATTTTTTTTTATTTATTTTGCTTTGTTGCTTCTCCCGCGTTTGCGAGGTAGCGCAAGGAAACAGACGAAAGAAATGGCCCAACTTACCCCCATATACATGTATATACACACACGTCCACACACGCAAATATACATACGTATACATCTCAATGTACACATATATATACACACACAGACACATACATATATACCCATGCACACAATTCACACTGTCTGCCTTTATTCATTCCCATCGCCACCTCGCCACACATGGAATACCATCCCCCTCCCCCCTCATGTGTGCGGGGTAGCGCTAGGAAAAGACAACAAAGGCCTCATTCGTTCACACTCAGTCTCTAGCTGTCATGCAATAATACCCGAAACCACAGCTCCCTTTCCACATCCAGGCCCCACACAGCTTTCCATGGTTTCCCCCAGACGCTTCACATGCCCTGATTCAATCCACTGACAGCACTTCAACCCCGGTATACCACATCGATCCAATTCACTCTATTCCTTGCCCGCCTTTCACCCTCCTGCATGATCAGGCCCCGATCACTCAAAATCTTTTTCACTCCATCTTTCCACCTCCAATTTGGTCTCCCACTTCTTCTCGTTCCCTCCACCTCCGACACATATATCCTCTTGGTCAATCTTTTCTCACTCATTCTCTCCATGTGCCCAAACCATTTCAAAACACCCTCTTCTGCTCTCTCAACCACGCTCTTTTTATTTCCACACACCTCTCTTACCCTTAATTTACTTGATCAAACCACCACACACCACACATTGTCCTCAAACATCTCATTTCCAGCACATCCACCCTCCTCCGCACAACTCTATCCATAGCCCACGCCTTGCAACCATACAACATTGTTGGAACCACTATTCCTTCAAACATACCCATTTTTGCTTTCGGAGATAATGTTCTCGACTTCCACACATTCTTCAAGGCTCCCAGGATTTTCGCCCCCTCCCCCACCCTATGATTCACTTCCGCTTCCATGGTTCCATCCGCTGCCAGATCCACTCCCAGATATCTAAAACACTTTACTTCCTCCAGTTTTTCTCCATTCAAACTTACCTCCCAATTGACTTGACCCTCAACCCTAGTGTACCTAATAACCTTGCTCTTACTTACATTTAATCTTAACTTTCTTCTTTCACACACTTTACCAAACTCAGTCACCAGCTTCTGCAGTTTCTCACATGAATCAGCCACCAGCGCTGTATCATCAGCGAACAACAACTGACTCACTTCCCAAGCTCTCTCATCCACAACAGACTTCATTCTTGCCCCTCTTTCCAAAACTCTTGCATTCACCTCCCTAACAACCCTTATCCATAAACAAATTAAACAACCATGGAGACATCACACACCCCTGCCGCAAACCTACATTCACTGAGAACCAATCACTTTCCTCTCTTCCTACACGTACACATGCCTTACATCCTCGATAAAAACTTTTCACTGCTTCTAACAACTTGCCTCCCACACCATATATTCTTAATACCTTCCACAGAGCATCTCTATCAACTCTATCATATGCCTTCTCCAGATCCATAAATGCTACATACAAATCCATTTGCTTTTCTAAGTATTTCTCACATACATTCTTCAAAGCAAAAACCTGATCCACACATCCTCTACCACTTCTGAAACCACATTGCTCTTCCCCAATCTGATGGTCTGTACATGCCTTCACCCTCTCAATCAATACCCTCCCATATAATTTACCAGGAATACTCACTCTTATCCCCTTTGCCTTTGTACAATGGCACTATGCACGCATTCCGCCAATCCTCAGGCACCTCACCATGAGTCATACATACATTAAATAACCTTACCAACCAGTCAACAATACAGTCACCCCCTTTTTTAATAAATTCCACTGCAATACCATCCAAACCTGCTGCCTTGCCGGCTTTCATCTTCCGCAAAGCTTATATATATATATATATATATATATATATATATATATATATATATATATATATATATATATATATATATATATATATATATATATATATATATATATATATATATATATATATATATATATATATAAATCTGTGAACGCTCGTTGTATGTTTTAGACAGTCACATGTTTATCAAATGGCGTCCTAGCTTCGTCTCTTCGATGTATATCAACTGTCTGTTATATTTCTCTCTTGTGTCTCCCCTGATGATGTGATTATTACACGAAAGTGCACTTGGGAAGTTATCGTGTTTCATTTTCCCCGTGGACTTATAGGAAAATATATATATATATATATATATATATATATATATATATATATATATATATATATATATATATATATATATATATATATAGTATATATATAGATAGATAGATAGATAGAGAGATAGAGAGAGAGAGAGAGAGAGAGAGAGAGAGAGAGAGAGAGAGAGAGAGAGAGAGAGAGAGAGAGAGAGAGAGAGAGAGAGAGAGCTACGTGGATACACAGACCACACAGATCTTCAAGGTCCAGGCAGGGTGGTCTTCCCCTGCGGCTGCTTAAGAAACAGATGAATTCAGCGTCGCCATAAAAGCAGTAGAGGATAAAAATAGCAAAGCAAAGGCCCTCTCCCCGCCTACCTGCCCTCCACTCCCTCCAGTAATACACTGGTCATAGTGACAGGTAGACAAAAATACCTTGCAGGAGTGAGATGCCTAAAAGGAGATTTTTATAGGAAAGTCATCAGGTAGAATGGACATGACTATGTCATGCATCCCATCACCAACGACATGAATATGTCACGCATCCCATCACCAACGACGTGAGCATGTCACGCATCCCATCACCAACGACATGAACATGTCACGCATCCCATCACCAACGGCATGAACATGTCACGCATCCCATCACCAACGACATGAACATGTCACGCATCCCATCACCAACGACATGCATCCCTTCACTTCTTGTTATAAAGACAACAGTCAGGATAAACTTGAGCTCCAGCCACCCGACTTACCACGTCTGTCTCATTCCCGATGTTGAAGAATGATACAATAGTTCCTACTCTCTCAGAGCAGGTGACGTGGGTTAATCATCACTGGTATGTTACCACAACATGGCCAGGGAGAGGAGATCAGTGGCTGAGAAGGTAACATGATACATATATATATACCACTACGGTATGATGACTGATGAAATGAATTATTCAATATCGGAGAATGACAATTAATGATTAAGGGTAATTTTGAAGATTTTTAAGGGTGTTGCTCTAAACAATATTTTCTAGGAGCTTATTCCACGTATCATTCATTTTCGTTGGTAAAGAAATATTTCGTACATTTCAAAATAATTCGCTGACTAAGTTATAGTCCATTTTCTCTCGTTTGTAGCTTTTGGCGCTGCCGTAAATTCTTTATTCATATCGACTTTGTGGATTCTTTGAAATCTATTAAAGCATTCTATATCAACTTTGTTGATTCTTTAAAGTATTTTAAAGCATTCTATTTATCTCTCTCGGAGTCGCCTCTTGCTTTGAGAGAACAAGTTTCATTCTCAGTCTCTCCTCATATGGTATGTTACGCAAGGATGGAAGGAATCTAATTGCTCTTCGCTGCACTGCTTCCAATTTAAGAATATCCTTCGCTTCAGTGGCGGGCCCGAAACTGCACTGCATATTCGAGGTGGGGGTCTAACTAGACTTAGGTATAAGTGGTAATAATCATATCTTTACTTTTGGTTGAAAAGTTTCTGGTATCAAATCCTAACATTCTATTTGCTTTCTTGACAGCTTCGTTACAATGCTGGGAAACTTGAAGTTGCTGGAGACAGAGACCCTCTAGGTCCCTCTCACACAAGGGGGTGTCCTTTACCTTGTGGCCCATGAGTTCATAATCGAATCTTATGTTGAGGATTCCTTCTTGTAGCAGCTGGTATTTACTGACTTTAAATAGCATTCACTGACTTTAAATAGCATTTACTGACTTTAAATAGTATTTACTGACTTTAAATAGCATTTACTGACTTTAAATGGCATTTGCAGACCATTCAGTGGATTTCATCGAACTCCTCTTGTCATCCTAGGATATCTTTTTTCCCAGTGAATATGGCATTGTCGATCTTTGTGTCATCTATTAAAGTCTGGACAGTTAAGTATGCTCAGCCTTATGTCAACACCGTCCATATAGATGACGAAAAGTATAGGGCCCAAGTATAGATGCCTAGGGGACCCCAGTGGTAGCGGGTGACCACGATGATGATCCAAAATTCGTGACGAGTCCTCTGCCTCCAATCACGTCACCAGGCTTCTTTCCAATTTCCTGACGCAACCAGTCATCATCCCCCTCAAAGGCCCGGACTTAGGCATCATTCTAACGTAGGGGGACGTTGTCAAATGCTTTCTGGAAGTACAGAACTATAACGTAGGGGGACGTTGTCAAATGCTTTCTGGAAGTACAGAACTATAACGTAGGGGGACGTTGTCAAATGCTCTCTGGAAGTACAGAACTATAACGTAGGGGAACGTTGTCAAATGCTTTCTGGAAGTACAGAACTATAACGTAGGGCGACGTTGTCCAATGCTCTCTGGAAGTACAGAACTATAACATCCATTGCCTTTGCCTTGTTGTGGGTATTGGATCTATGATCAACTTCAAGGAGGTTCGTAAGGCATGATGCGCCCCTTCGAAGACCATATCATGTATTCGAAGACCATACCATGTATGTAATAGATCAGGCTGTGTGTTGTTCCGGTTAGGCTACGATCCTATTTCGAGTGATCGACTCCAGAAAGTGAGAGAGAGAGAGAGAGAGAGAGAGAGAGAGAGAGAGAGAGAGAGAGAGAGAGAGAGAGAGAGAGAGAGAGAGAGAGAGAGAGAGAGAGAGAGAGCCATGAACACATGTGAAAAGATCGTAAGCAATGAACTCTGAGATCTTTACGAGCCCAAGATGTTAGCTTAGTTAATGAACAGTCCACTTGTGGACAACACGGTTGGAAATTATAATCCTAACGAACGATTGTTAGATTTGTGGCCTGGAATCTGAAAGCTTCATTACATCTCGGTCATCATAAATGCATTATGGTCCGACCTGAGGCTTCGAACCTCTGCTGCTGCATTGTACTTTAGAATTTAATTGTTTATGTAGAGAGGTGGAGGCAGCCTAGTGTCGGTGATTCTTATGACCTTCAAGCTGCTGTGGTGTCTTGCTGTGTCTGTCTGTCTGTCTCTTATAGTCTTACCGTGTTTCTACGTCTCTCGCTGTCTTACTGTGTCTGTCTGTCTTTTTGGTTTAATGTGTCTGTTCGTAACTTAGAGTCTTACCGTGTCTGTCTGTCTTTTTGTTTTACTGTGTCTGTCTGCCTCTGTGTCTTACTGTGTCTGTCTGCCACATAGTGTCTTACTGTGTCTGTCTGCCACATAGTGTCTTATTGTGTCTGTCTGTTTCTTAGTGTCTTACTGTGTCTGTCTGTCTCTTAGTATCTTACTGTGTCTGTCTGTCTCATAGTGTCTTACTGTGTCTGTCTGTCTCATAGTGTCTTACTGTGTCTGTCTGTCTCTTAGTATCTTACTGTGTCTGTCTGTCCCATAGTGTCTTACTGTGTCTGTCTGTCTCTTAGTGTCTTACTGTATCTGTCTGTCTCTTAGTGTCTTACTGTGTCTGTCTGTCTCTTAGTGTCTTAATGTGTCCGTCTTTCGGTGTCTGTCTGTCTCTTCGTGTCTTACTATATCTGTCTGTCTCTTCGTGTCTTACTGTATCTGTCTGTCTCTTAGTATCTTACTGTGTCTGTCTGTCTCTTAATGTCTGAATGTATCCGTCTTTCGGTGTCTTGCTGAGAAGATCTCATCTCTGTCCATCTGTTATTGTGTCTGTCTGATTCTTGGTGTCTTACTATGTCTGTCTATCTCGAGGTGTCTTCCTCTGTTTGGTGCCCTCTAGATGTCTTCCATGTCTGTCTCTTTCTTGGTGTCATATTATATCTGTCTCTTGGTGCCTTACTGTGTTTGTTTCAATGTCCTTATCGTGTCTGCCTGTCTGACAGGACTTCATCCAAGAAGCTGATATAATGAGACGGTCAAAAGCTCTTCTTAACCGCTCTTTCCCACCAGTCATTTGCTACAAGGAAAATTCAACAGGACTGGAAGGTTGTTGATGTATCACCAATGTTCATCAAAGGCAGTTAAGTCACTGCCCGGAAATCATCGTCCACTTTGCTTATCATCCGTACTTGGTAAAGCCAATAGGGAGCCCTGTCACTTGAGACGGGGTATTGAATCATCTTATTTCATGTTAGCTGAGACGCCTCGGGCAACTGGATGCCCTTAATCAAAGCCATCCCATCTAGGCGAGTGAAGAGTCACCCTTGGTGAGGTTGTATCATTGGAGTACAATCATCATTGGAGTATAATCATGGGCACGAACTTGTACATTAATTCTTTTGAGTATTCAAATATGACAACACCAACAAGAAAGCCCTCGTCAAAAGAAGCCCATCAATCAATACAACAGGTGTTGTTCATGAAGTCCCATGTAAAGATTGTCGTCGAGTTTCATATGGGACAAACGGGGAAAGATTTGGAGACTAGGATCTCACAACATAAGCATAGTGTTAGGTTAGCCCAAGAGAGCAAAGGCTTAATTCAACATAAAGCTATCTTTGATTACCATATCGACTGGGAAGGAGCTAAAACAGCTAAATCAAAATGTTTCATTGAAAGAAATGTAGCTGAATCTTGTTTGATCTTTGGCACATTTGATCATAATGTGAATATGTCCTTCGGCCATTTCAAATGTGATAAACTATTCACTGAAATTATTATTAAGAATTATCCACCAGAATAACCCTGTCCACACACAATGTAAGGAGAGAAAGGTCAGATGTCAGGTTATATAATTAGTGGCCACCTGCACTCCACGGGGATTAATGAAGCTTCGCCTCACTGCTACCTCTCTGCTTTTAAGGACCTCAACACCTGTATCTCCCTCACTCTGTCTGAGGATGTTCGTGTGCACTATATTCGTGTTCATATGACATACAGCGTGAATGAGATGGCCTTGATGAGGGCAGACAGGAGCTCTTGCTGGCTCAGCTAATATAATTGACTTGTTCCTCATTGTAACATATTGAGTGTACAAGTAATTTTTGATGTTGCTTCACTGCTGGACTGCACGTCCCACACTCTAATCACAAACTGCCTTGAAAAGGGTTCATTGGTTGGTTGTTTTGCACCTTCCTCTGTATCTGTCTCTCTTTGTTTATAATTCTTATGGGAGTGTTTGTCTGTGTCTTGGTATTTTGCTGTGTTTATCGTTCTTTGTGTTTGTCTGTCTTTTGGTGTTTGTGTTTTACTGTGTTTGTCCTTCTCTTGGTGCGGTATTATTTTTGTCTATGTCTCTGTGTCTGTCTCTTGTTGTCTTACTGTTTTTGTCTGTCAGTTGTTGTCCTACTGTGAGCGTATTTCTTTTCTTAGTCTTGATATGCTAGTCTGTTTTCCTTCGTGAGAGGGGTCCTGGTGTGTATGTATGTGTATGTGTGTGTGTGTGTGTGTGTGTGTGTGTGTGTGTGTGTGTGTGTGTGTGTGTGTGTGTGTGTGTGTGTGTGTGTGTGTAGTAACGTGTTTTGTCGAAGGCCCCTGCATATTTCCCGTTTACTTGCACTTTTTCTTGCCTTTCTGATTTCTTATAGCATTATAGATACAGAGGAGAGTGTAATGTGTGTGTAGTGGCTGAGGGTTGAGGAGGCCTGTAATGATGTGTGGAGGATGAAGGGCTGGGCTCAGTGCTTGAAGAAGGTCGAGGCGCGTATGGTTCCCTGAGGATGAAGAGGTCGCCTTTAGAGGCTGGAGGATGAGGGGTCGTTTTTACCGCCTGGAGTTTGAAGGAGCGTAAGTGATACTTGAAATATAAAGTGTTCAGTCCGTGGAGGAGGACGGAGCCTGTGTGTGGCGACTGGAGGATGAAGGATTGCGTTTGGTGGCTGGAGGTAACGTTGAGGCTCGTCTTAGGATTGTGTTCAATGCCTGAAGGATGAAAGGTGTGTATTGTGTCTGGTGGGTGAAGGCTGGTGTACAGTGCCTGCAGGATGGAAATCAGTGTAGTCTCTGGGCTTCAGGACTTGGGCTCTAAGAGTGAGGGGGGCGACTTGGGCTTGGCGATTGAGAACTGTAACTTGGAGGTGAGTGGTTTAGAACTGGTGGGAACAGGAGGGTGAAGGGTTGTGGTGCGGGGTGGGAGGGTAGGCAGAATTCGAGGGAAAGGAGGTGGTGGGTCGCAGTGGGTCAGGAGGCGGGATATGGAGATTAGGGAAATGGAACTTCGAAGGCGAAGGGATAGGGGTCTGGAAGTTGAGGGTGCAACTTATGGGGTATGGAGATGGGAGTAAGGCTGGGCCATGGAAACCTGAGAGACTCGGGGGCCGAGGGAGAGAGAGAGAGAGAGAGAGAGAGAGAGAGAGAGAGAGAGAGAGAGAGAGAGAGAGAGAGAGAGAGAGAGAGAGAGAGAGAGAGAGAGAGAGAGAGAGAGAGAGAGAGAGAGAGGGTCAGTCGGTAAGGCTGGAAAGAGGCAGCCGATCCCCATACGGATTAACAAACACATTCCAGTTCCACCTCTAATGATCCTCGCTGTGGCTGAGCCAGATAATTATGCAAATGACGCCGCCACTCGGAATGTGGCGGGTCGGGTTTCCATAAGTCAATGTTCCGTAATTTATTTAGTCATCTGGAAGGTACTAAGGTAACGGCTCAGATGGGCGATTAAGGCCTACCTTCCCTAGCAAATGACCTTCTCAGTAATGGATGTAGTCATTCGCTGGTCCGGGTTTCTATCCTCTTGAAGAACCACGAGGTTCAATTTGCTATCTATTAGTACAGCGAGTGCCACTGAGGGAGTCCTTGAAAAACAAAACCCCGAAGACTTGTATTTCAGTAGAGATCACGGATCTCTAGCGAGCTGCTGGGGTGTGTAAACACCAGTGGTGCTCTACCAGATCAAATTAGTGAGGGACGATGAGGGCAATAGAGAATTTCATCCTTTGGGCAGCAAAGAGCTTGTATAGATGTATAGTATATACATGATGCATGAGGGACGATGAGGGCAATAGAGAATTTCATCCCTCGGGCCGCAAAGAGCTTGTATAGATGTATAGTATACATATGATGCATGAGGGACGATGAGGGCAATAGAGAATTTCATCCTTCGGGCAGCAAAGAGCTTGTATAGATGTATAGTATACATATGATGCATGATATCTCCTCTCTACATTGCTCCTGATTTGCCTCTCTTACGCTGTCATATCTGTCTCTGTCAGAGACATTTGAGCCTCACCACTAACATGCCCTAGTTCGATTGATCAATATTTCACCTTGTACTTCCGATCGGTATCTTAAATCTCTAATGTGATTGCTCATTCTTTTCTCCTGTCTCTCTTCTGGGCAGCAGAAGAGGGGACTAATGAGGGGCAGCTTAGTAAATACAGACAAATCTATAGAATGTCCTCAGAGAGTGGAATATATCATCTGGAAGTGAAGATGGCTCTTTGGGCATCGAGATAACTTTGTGGGATGTGGTTCTCATCGCTTGACGATGATAGTTCTGAACGTGAGAGTTCTTATTCTCAAGACCTCCTTCGACGAGAGAGGAGGAGGAGGAGGAGTAGTGGTAGTACTGTAGAAGCGGAGTGACGACGTATTTCTCCTCACACGTTTAACTACAACAGGAAGTGGCGAGAACTCTGCGAAGATCAAGGTCCCATTCCATGATCGCGAGACAGTTCCTTATAGATGAAGAGGATCAGATCATACATGCCGCATACCTGAGGACATGCAGGGAGTTAGAAACTACATCCATGTAGGATTCTCATCATCATATTCAGATATTTGAGCAGCCAAATGCTGGCAGAGGCTGCGAGACTGTTTCAAGCATCATTTTCCACCCCGGACATGCTGGAATGTTGCGTGTTACGGGATGTGGTTAACACACAACATGAATCATGCAGAATATAAGTAAAGAACTGGGTTTCCTCTGTTCTTAGTGGTGCAATAAACTCAAAGCTCACCATAGCATGCTATCGCCAGTAAGGAGTTTCTCTTCTGGTAAATAGGGTTTAAGTAGATGTGAAGTATAGAAACAATATGGGGTTGAACTCTAAATAAGTACCTTCCCGAGGTGGTTTTGGAATCACTTTTTTTTTTTTTTATCACAGGGTTGAGTTACGGAGGAAAAAGATTGTGATTCTTGTTGTGAAGAGATGCAATCCGCCTCGCTTATCATCACCTCCCTCATGACCTTTGCCTTATCTGCAGACATATTCAAGTGGTGGTGGTGGAGTGCTGGTCTGGATTTTGTGGGTGATGGTACACATGGTACGGCTCTGGGTGGTCACAGTGACTTAACCTTATGAACACAGACACACACACACACACACACACACACACACACACACACACACACACACACACACACACACATACACATACACACACACACACACACACACACACACATATATATATATATATATATATAAATATATATATATATATATATATATATATATATATATATATATATATATATATATATATATATATATATATATATATATATATATATATATATATATATCCCTGGAGATAGGGGAGAAAGAATACTTCCCACGTATTCCCTGCGTGTCGTAGAAGGCAACTAAAAGGGAAGGGAGCGGGGGCTGGAAATCCTCCCCTCTCTTTTTTAATTTTCCAAAAGAAGGAACAGAGAAGGGGGCCAAGTGAGGATATTCTCTCAAAGGCTCATTCTCTCTTCTTAACGCTACCTCGCTAACGCGGGAAATGGCAAGTAGTATGAACATATGAATATATATATATATATATATATATATATATATATATATATATATATATATATATATATATATATATATATATATATATATATATATATATATATATATACATATATCATACAAACCTTCAACAGTCAGGATTGAACCCGGGACCCCTGTGCCACAGGCGGGAATGCTACCGCTAGGCTGTGGAGAAAATTTGGAAGAAGTGAAGTATTTTAGACATATGAGAGTTGACTAGCAGCGAATGGAACCATGGAAACGGAAGTGAGTCACAGGGTGGGAGAGGGGGCGAAAGTTCTGGGAGCGATGTAGAATGTGTGGAATGAGAAAAACGTTATATCGTAGAGCAAAAATGGGTATGTTTGAAGGAATGGTAGTTTTAACAGTATGTTATGGTTGCGAAGCATGGGCTATAGATAAGGTTGTACGGAGGAGAGTGGATATGTTGAGAATGAATTACTTGAGGACAATATATGTTGTGAGGTGGTTTGACCAAGTAATGAAAAGGGCAAGAGAGAGATGTGTGGTAATAAAAAGAGTGTGGTTGAGAGAGTAGAAGAGAGTGTGTTAATATGGTTTGGACGTATGGACAGAATGAGTGAGGACTGCAGATAAGTGCAAACTCGCTCGTTGTCCGATCGGACACACAGACAAATTGCAAAATAGTACAGTCCTGGTCACAAAAGCAAAGTGTAAGGGGAGCAGTAGTCTTTCTCTCTACTGTTTTCCACAGTGTAATCCTCTCTATATATTTCAATCAAGGCCTGGCCTTGATGTGGACTGTGGTCCGTGACTGGAGCCTCCAACGTAAAGAAGAAACTAAAAGATCCTAAAGTTGGGAGTTTCCATAAAGCAGGTATTCAATGGTCGGTCGAGAAACGCGTTGGCGACGAAGCATCTTTCCCTTGCAATGTATTCTAGAGTTGGGCTCAGCTCCTAAATGGTCAGTGGCCAGGGTTGCCGGCTTCCCCACTACGATTCGTGTGCATACTGCGATTGGCAAGTGACCAGTGTGTACGTGCAGCAAGTTAGTGAGGAGGTATGATCCGTGAAAGGATTTGCCAAGCTCAGACACAGACCTGAGCATCGTGCTCATAGGATGCACACGGTTCCTCCGCCCTCCGCCCTCCGCCCTCCACACCATCCCGGCCCACGAGCGCTGAGCCAGCCTACTTTACAACAGCACCAGTACCTAAATAAACCGAGTAGCCAGATGTGCGCTTACCTAGACAGGATCTCCCTCTCGTATTACGACAGTGGTCTTTCCATTACTTGTTGGATATCTTGGTCATATATCCATCTATCTATCTATCTATCTATCTATCTATCTATCTATATATGTATATATATATATATATATATATATATATATATATATATATATATATATATATATATATATATATATATATATATATATATATATATATATATATATATATATATATATATATATATATATATATATATATATATATATATATATATATATATATATATATATATATATATATATAAGTATATATATAATATTTCACTACTCAAAAGCCCTCTTGAAGGGCTAACCTCAGAGCGGGGTGAGTGTGCTGTCCTTCTCCACAGAAGCGCTGAAGAGGCTCAACTCCAGGACGTTGTCTGGCAGCCGCTCTCCAGCACGTACGGACCAGAGGTGAACGACACTCGTCTCCTCCCCTCCCTCCTGAGCTGCCTCCCGTCAACATCTGGCTATATACAAACATCACCGCAGCCTCCCTCCTCCTCCTTGCCCGACACGGGCGCCTTTAAAAGTCCCTCCCGCCCCTCCAGTTCCCATCCCACACGCTTCCAGATCATGACCCAGCGTGTTGATGATATGGGATACTGATCTCTCTCTCTCTCTCTCTCTCTCTCTCTCTCTCTCTCTCTCTCTCTCTCTCTCTCTCTCTCTCTCTCTCTCTCTCTCTCTCTCTTGTGCAAAACCCCTTGGACCGTTTTTCAGAGATTTATGTTGTTGAAAGGCTGCGCTGCAGCCAGTAGCAGGATAGATAAGGACTCCTTCGAAGTGAGAAGTTTTCAGAGGGAACTGTACTCCTTTTTCGTCCACTGACGGTGATCCATACCATCTGAAGGTGACTTTTCACTGGTCGTCGTAACCTCGTGCAGGCGGAGTACGGTAACACATCTATATTTTTGGCTGTACTGGATGTCGAGTGGATTTCGTGATACGAGGAGAGCGAGTTAGTAACTGTCACGTTCCCCTCCCTGGCCCTGGTTGCTCTCTGCCATGCACGGAAGGGAGTGGCTGAAACGCACTCCACGAAAACCAGTTATTTTTCTCCATCTCACGCGTGATACTTGTCAAAACGCAATCCTCACGATCCTTCTTTATCCACCTTCGCTTTCTTGTTTCTTTTTTCATGCCTGAGGATAGGCGAGTACGAACGCTAACCACGTATCCCCTGCGAATCGTAGAAGGCGACAGAGTGGAGCGGCGTGGGGGAGGGGAGCTGGCTGGAACCTCTCTCTCTCCTCTTGTGTTTTGATGGATCAAGGACAGGAGGAGAAGGAGCACGGCAAAGAAAGATGTGTGTTCTCGAAATCTGGGGCTGTTGGTGTCTGGATGCCTGGTTTTAATCACGATGAGGGAAAAAAAAAACACATGAAAAGAAAGATAAAAAATGATGTGTCTATTGAGGGGAAACTTGGATGTTGTGGCTCTGAATGAAAACAAAGTTGAATGGGGAAAGGTAGGGGAGGAGGAGGCAAAGAATGTCAAGGGGTTAGTGAGAGGACGCGAGCGATGAACGAGTGGCACTTGTGTCTGAAGAACGAGCTGTACAGGGACTGTGTGTGAAAGCGTGTAAGGTAGTTCGAAACTGTTGTGGGTCTGAGTGAAAGTTATGATGAGAGGTGGGTGATGGTGCTTATTCACCTGGAGAGAGAGAGAGAGAGAGAGAGAGAGAGAGAGAGAGAGAGAGAGAGAGAGAGAGAGAGAGAGAGAGAGAGAGAGAGAGAGAGAGAGAGAGAGAGAGAGAGAGAGAGAGAGAGAGAGAGAGAGAGAGAGAGAGGAGAAAAGCGAATGAGGAAGTGGCATCAGGCAAGGGAGATATGAGAAACATCAGACCTGAAGATAGACGCTTGTTATCTCCATAATCGACAAGTGACCTGATGTTTGTAAAATATCTTTATTTCTTACCGAATCTGCACAAAGCACAGCTGTCACTGAAGCTCATGCTACGTCCGTTGGATGAAAGGGAAAAAAAAAAAGAATAAAAGAAAAATGTAAATATGAATCAGGGTTTCGTAGAAGTTCGTAGACCTGGACCTTAAAAAAAAGAGAAGAGGGGAATACGAGAGAAGGAAGAGAACCCCACAGCTTAGCTGTACAAGGAATGGAGGTATTATAAGGCTCAGTCTTCGAATGGCTGGCCCTCGCACAGAAATTGTAGGAAGCAGCAGACCAGCCTTGGTGGCAGGGACACTGGTAGATAACTAATGAAAGCAGTTACTGAAATATCTACTGTGGAACATGAAAAAAGGCAGCTGCATCGCGGCATCTGGAAGCAGATGGTTGGAGAAGGAAGGTTTTTGATTCCACTATTGATATAGAGAGAGGCGGACTCAGAACCACCCTAGATACAGGATATCGATGCTCACAGGGGAAAAAAAAAGAGACAATCACGGCATCTATACAACACTCCCAGCTCTTGGAAAAGCAGCCTTTGTGATGTTGATTATGTGGGGTTTCCAGGATGTAGTAAAGGATGTGGTTAGGTCTCATAGCAATGAACTGCGGTGTTCTGGAATTGAACAGTTGGACACGATCGATACTTTAAAAAGAGATATGAGGAGAAAATTGATTACCTTCTAGCGCTACTGAATTTGTCCATGTTACTTCTCCATTTTGAGACGATGCACAGCCCGAATTGCAAGAGAAAACATGTCCACTGAGTCCCCTTGCATAGCGAGACTCCAAACCTTGGATATGGAGGATCATTGCTTCATAGCAGGATGCACTTAGTTGGGGTAGATAGACGAAACATAGAAGAATACCAGAGGTATAGATGGCTGGGAAATTTTGAGACCAGATGGTACTAAAACTTGGGAGACGTAAGACCCAGGAGGCAAACAGTGTGAGCTTTTGTATTATAGTAGGCACAAACACCACCTTTGGAGCGGAAACGATGGTGGAGGATTAAGTCAAAGATCTGCGGCCCAGGCCATCTAGCCCGGGTTTCAGAGATCAGCGAAGGGAGCCAAGTGAGGATAATTCCCGTCTAAGGTTCAGTCCTCTGTTCAAAATGCTACCTCGCTAACGCGGGAAATGGTAAATATGTATGAAA
Source organism: Panulirus ornatus (assembly GCF_036320965.1). Lineage (NCBI taxonomy): Eukaryota > Metazoa > Arthropoda > Malacostraca > Decapoda > Palinuridae > Panulirus > Panulirus ornatus. Next base: position 54,423,188 of record NC_092233.1, read on the forward strand.
AAAAAAAGGAAGTTTCAGTTTGAGATCTCAGACGATGCAGAAACGAACAGAGAAGGAACCACCAGGATTGGACACCACTTCAGAAGGACTGAAGGATAGGTTCCAGTCACCTGTATGTCGACCAGGGAGAACTGGAAACCATCCAGCTCTCCTCGACCAGTGAGAGGTGTCGTTCCAATTCGACACCAGAGAAACCAATGAATGATGCGGTGCCACAATTCTGGTCACAAAAATGTAGGAGAAACTGTTGGAAAAAGTCGTGTGTGTGTGTGTGTGTGTTACGTGTTGACATCTGTGTCTGAAATGAGGAGGGTGTGATCTGTGGACTGGATTCCATCAACCCATGTGTATGAGGAAGGGACGAAAGACAGCTACCCGGGCCAGGGTGGGGAAGCGTGACAAAAGGCGCGGTGCCAGCCCACTCCCTCACCATCACTAACACTACCGAACGCTGAGGCGATAGTACGTACTTCCCTGGTCAGTAGTATTCGCCCGCCAGCTACTTGTGCCGTCATGACTCTCGTGGAAATGGTAATTATAAGAATTATACAAGGCGTAGGGAGACATATGGACACACACACACATTAGAACACTGGTGTCTTAGACTAGGAGGAGGTTGAACGCTGGAGAGACAGCGATAAACACTCCTTACAAGAATTGGCTCAGTACCTCACCGTTAAGGATAAGATATACGAAATCATGAAACTTTCGTTAGATGCTGCTGCCATAAAACGAGTCTCCGGTATGAAAACATCGCTGCATAATGTCATGGAACTAAGTCTGTAGCGTCTGTATATTGCTATGATGTGCATCACTGGGGGTCAGACGAAGACGCCTTCTGTATCCACTTCTATCCTTCTATCCTCAAATGGAGGAACATCAGGTGCCCGAGACTAGTCGCTGTTAGCTTTTTCCAGACTGAGCGTCCGCATTGGTGAGCAAACAAGGTCAGAACTATAATGTAAAACGTAAGATTATTCCAGAGTTATGATGTCTCTAGGTTATTTCAAATCATCATTGAGAGCGGTCATAAAAATCCAGTACATACGAGAGATCGCATCTGAAAATTGAAATGGAGCTGAACTTCTGAATCAATTATCTATGAAGAAGAGGAGTTACATAATGTACTGCACAGGAAATGCAATCGTTAGAATAGAAATGTAGTCCAGTTTGGTGGCAGCTCTGCATAACGTGCTTATTCACAATACGAAGCAGTAAAATAGAAAATAGATGTCCACAACACGAGGCAGTAGAATAGAAAATAGACAAATAAGTGAATTACATTAGAAAATATTCCAAGAACTATTAACACTAGATAGACGAACATTTCTCGAATGAAGTAATTGAAAATAATTCGAATAACTCAAACCCCAGAGCTCAATGCGGCTTAGGTTCTACTATTATCGAGGAGGAGGAGAAGGAAGAGGAGGAGTGTGGGTCTGGTTACAAGGGTTGGAGATAACAGGTGAGCTCGGTTGAAATTAATGGTGACAAGCATCGCAGGTTACCCTTCTTGCTTGTTAACCTTAACGCCATGTTAAGCTCAGAGAGCCGATCTTAATGCTATGTTAAATCGACCTCGATCGTCCAAATGGCGGTTCATGAATAAATAATTTTGGTGCCTGGTTAACGCTGCTGGTTCACAGCCTATCTATATCTTCGAAGATCCCATGACTGTAAATACACTCGTCTGTAAACGAGGCTCTAACTTGCGTAAATCAACTCTGCGTAAGGACTCGAAGGGCACAAGTGTAAATGAAAGGAAGTGGTTCTGTAAATGCCAAAAGATTTACGAATATATGTAAATAGTTGCTAGAGCGTCGAATAAGGCTTCGAGATAGTATCTTACAACTGTTTAGATCTGGCTAGGCTATGTCATCGGGGAGGGAAGAGAGGAGAGGGGGGCGCCCTGGCAGCATATATGGTCAGCCCGAGCCATACAGGGAGCGGGTGAACGACCTCTCCTCACATCTCCCGGACTCTTCTCTCTCTCCACGAACCCTTTGCTCTCACGTACATTTCTACCCACACATCCACACTCCTCAGCCTTCCTCCCTCCACAACCGCGTAGGTCAGGAAGTTCCGCGCTTCATGACACCCTACTCTCCACAGACCATCTCCTAATCTCCATGACCCTTCACTTTCCACGAAGCTCCGGTCAAAATAACCCTTCACTCACTCTCCACGACACCAGCCACCCCCTACCCATCTGCCTACTCCAGGGGAGGGCAAAGCAGGAGACGAATGAATTGATCCTTTCGTCTTGTGCTCCTGGACCAGAGTTCCCGGTAGGTGGACTCTTCCATCTTACTGTCGGTTAGACAGTCCCCCTAACAACGGGACTGGTTGTTGCTATCTAGTCCTCCCGCCCAGAGCAGACGATGCTCGGCATAAGTGCTGTGTAGGAAGACTCACATGCCTCCCCCTTCTGCTGGTAGGTGTAGTTTATCTATCCGAGGGAGCGGTAGCTGTTGTGGATCATCGGTTCTGTCAGCGGAGGAAAAACAGGGAGCTCTCCCGCTTCAACTTATCCTTTAGGGTTTAAAGTCTGTGTGCGAGTTCGTGCTTAGCCATCTGTCTCGGCGGGCAGGAAGACAAGAGTGGGTACAGCTTTGATCAAGCGTTTAAATGCACTTCGGGACTTCCATGCGTATCGCAAGACATCTTTCCACGACTTGTACAGCAAAATTTCAGTGGTGTGAGTACCCTCCGTGTGGTCTGGCCTCTCTAGCGTCGAGGGGGGGTTTATCCATGCCAGCAGGAATTAAGGGTCACGGAGCTACATGATCTCTCTCATGCTTGAGTACAGATAGCAATGTCAAGATTTTCTTTCTTTTCTTTCAAACTATTCGCCATTTCCCGCATTAGCGAGGTAGCGTTAAGAACAGAGGACTGGGCCTTGAGGGAATACCCTCACCTGGCCCAATTCTCTGTTCCTTCTTTTGGAAAATTAAAAAAAAAACGAGAGGGGAGGATTTCCAGCCCCCCGCTCCCTCCCCTTTTAGTCGCCTTCAACGACACGCAGGGAATACGTGGGAAGTATTCTTTCTCTTATGTCAAGATGTGTGAGCATAATTCTTTGAAAATATAAGGTAAAGGTTCATGTCAGTGTGATGATATTTATATCTGTCTGGCTTACAAACGGTGGTTTCTTACTAGGTTACTGTATGTAAGGAATAGAAAGAGTGTTGAATCGTCTCTTATCCAGCATAGTTGAGGTAGTAATGTAGATTGAAAGTTTAGTTGATATAGATTAGATAACTTTATTGGTGGGATACTGTGTATATGTTTCCCAGGACATAGGTTAACCTGAGGTTGGAACTTGAGTGAGGTCGAGGTCGTCGAGGGTGACCTGTGCCCTAAACACTTCACCTGTTTTGTAATTCATTTGCCGACCCCGTCCAGTGGAGGCTGGTGTAGTCTATTGTGGTTGTGTCTGTCTGTACTCAGTTATCCCCTGATGCTTTTAGTGTTAACCATTTAGTATCCACCAGCAACTCCAAACAGGTATCTTATTTCTTGAATGGGTCAATTTCAAGTCACAGATTGTAGTAACATGCAACGTGGATTGCACGAGGCCATTGAAAATATTATGAAGAATAAAAATCTTCATATTACAATGTCACATAAATCGATTCAGTTCATGATTTGAAATATAGTGGGCTATGGATGTAAACTTTAGGACTTTTAAATTGATAGCAAAACATATGAAAGATTAACATTCAATATATATATATACATACATACATATATATATATATATATATATATATATATATATATATATATATATATATATATATATATATATATATATATATATATATATATATATATATATATATATAAATAATAGATATATATAATACTTAGAAAAGCAAAAGGATTTGTATGTAGCATTTATGGATCTGGAGAAGGCATATGATAGAGTTGATAGAGATGCTCTGTGGAAGGTATTAAGAATATATGGTGTGGGAGGCAAGTTGTTAGAAGCAGTGAAAAGTTTTTATCGAGGATGTAAGGCATGTATACGTGTAGGAAGAGAGGAAAGTGATTGGTTCTCAGTGGATGTAGGATTGCGGCAGGGGTGTGTGATGTCTCCATGGTTGTTTAATTTGTTTATGGATGAGGTTGTTAGGGAGGTAAATGCAAGAGTCTTGGAAAGAGGGGCAAGTATGAAGTCTGTTGGGGATGAGAGAGCTTGGGAGGTGAGTCAGTTGTTGTTCGCTGATGATACAGCGCTGGTGGCGGATTCATGTGAGAAACTGCAGAAGCTGGTGACGGAGTTTGGTAAAGTGTGTGGAAGAAGAAAGTTAAGAGTAAATGTGAATAAGAGCAAGGTTATTAGGTACAGTAGGGTTGAGGGTCAAGTCAATTGGGAGGTGAGTTTGAATGGTGAAAAACTGGAGGAAGTGAAGTGTTTTAGATATCTGGGAGTGGATCTGTCAGCGGATGGAACCATGGAAGCGGAAGTGGATCATAGGGTGGGGGAGGGGGCGAAAATTTTGGGAGCCTTGAAAAATGTGTGGAAGTCGAGAACATTATCCCGGAAAGCAAAAATGGGTATGTTTGAAGGAATAGTAGTTCCAACAATGTTGTATGGTTGCGAGGCGTGGGCTATGGATAGAGTTGTGCGCAGGAGGATGGATGTGCTGGAAATGAGATGTTTGAGGACAATGTGTGGTGTGAGGTGGTTTGATCGAGTAAGTAACGTAAGGGTAAGAGAGATGTGTGGAAATAAAAAGAGCGTGGTTGAGAGAGCAGAAGAGGGTGTTTTGAAATGGTTTGGGCACATGGAGAGAATGAGTGAGGAAAGATTGACCAAGAGGATATATGTGTCGGAGGTGGAGGGAACGAGGAGAAGAGGGAGACCAAATTGGAGGTGGAAAGATGGAGTGAAAAGGATTTTGTGTGATCGGGGCCTGAACATGCAGGAGGGTGAAAGGAGGGCAAGGAATAGAGTGAATTGGAGCGATGTGGTATACAGGGGTTGACGTGCTGTCAGTGGATTGAATCAAGGCATGTGAAGCGTCCGGGGGAAACCATGGAAAGCTGTGTAGGTATGTATATTTCCGTGTGTGGACGTGTGTATGTACATGTGTATGGGGGGGGTTGGGCCATTTCTTTCGTCTGTTTCCTTGCGCTACCTCGCAAACGCGGGAGACAGCGACAAAGTATAAAAAAAAAAAAAAAAAAAAAATATATATATATATATATATATATATATATATATATATATATATATATATATATATATATATATATATATATATAAAACCTAAAGAGAGCTTCCAAGCCCGATATACATGATCCCTTGCCTGAATGTCCTCAGAACAGGGACGGTTAGAATAGACACATTTATGTGACTGTGTGACTGTGAACAGATGAACCAATTGAGAGTGATACAGTGCTGCAACGCGAAGGATTAGAGGTGAAAAGCAGATCGAGAATACCAGGAGAGTGATCACAGCAGTCAGGAATATGGGTAAGGTGGGAGATAATTTTGCTCTAGTCGATTGAGAATGGGGAACGTGAGTGTTTCAATTCCTCCACCATCTGTATGGGAGGAATTGAACCTTTCCCTGTACTGAACGTTGAAGTCCCCTAAGTGAGGGATCTCGTCTTGAGGATGAGAAGATGCCACGGTCTTATCTCAGGAGCTTCGATAGTCGAAGAAAGATATCAGACTTGCGGAATTATGAGAGCAGTTGACGAAGCGGAGGAAAAGTGTGGTAGGTGGAAGACAGACATTGAGCCACGTAACTTCAAAGCTTAGGGACTCAAGGTCCCCGAGACGTGAACAGATGCGATGATGTTGGAATTAGCACAGACACCCACCTCTGAACCAGGATCATGAGTGGAGGTTATGGTTCGATATGAAAATGGTGCTAGTGAGAATGTCTTTAGACAACTGGTTCTCAGAGAGAAGTAAGATATTAGGAGAGGTACTGGACAAATGGTGTTCTAGAGAAGGGAGGTTCCTAGAGAGACCATGAATGTTGGTATAGTGAATAAAAGAAGAAAGAAGGTCTGTCAGAGTAGGGAAAGAAAGGTTGTGGGTAAAAGCCTAGTAACCATGAGATTTTCATTGCATGACTAATCTGTAGAAATGTCCATGTCTTTCAAACTTTGCTCATATGTGATCCTAAAAGTTTACAAGAGAAACGTAACCATTTAAAATGTACTTTCAGGCATTTATGTTATCCCAAGTGGCTTGTGAACAAGGCTTTTGGGAAAGCCCGAAGACATTCTATACATGCACGAACAGTAAAGTAGAGCTGGATGATAGATATGAATGTTTGATGTCTATTCTCCTAACTTAGCTAACGCGAAACAGCGAACGAAAGAACTATTTTTCATGTTGCCTTCCAATATATATATCAACTTTATCAGTAAGGCCTTCATTAAATATAGACCAAAATTATCAGAATATTGGCAGTGTCTACACCGTTTGATGTAAGGCATGTGACGATGTATATTTTGGCCAAACAGGTACAACAGAAAACGAGAGAGGCTACTGGCATTATCTACCAGTACCCAGAGGTGACCACAGGAATTCTAATGCGTAGCATCGGCAGGGAAAAAATCATCCCCTCTGTAACAACTCTTAACAGCCCAATTACACTGTACGCCTCATTCCAATCATGCTATAAATAATATCACTGAATCTGTCATAATGGCTAATATGAATGACTTTAATCTATCCTCCTCCCAAGGTAACTCTAGAACAGATCCTATTATCAACGAGATCAATTGTGAACGAACCCTCAAGACAAGGTAGCATCAGGAGAGTAGCTGATCACGCATCTCGCTTCCCAGGCTAACCACACCCCCTGCACAACACACCCCCACTTCGCTACAAGGCAGCCCTCACTTTCCCTTTAACGGCCAGGGATACACTTCCTACTCTGGCATGGCGGTAATAGGGTGTTGCACAGGACTGTGTACTTGTGTACAGGCCTGTGTACTTGTGTACAGGCCTGTGTACTTGTGTACAGGCCTGTGCACTTGTGTACAGGCCTGTGTACTTGTGTACAGGCCTTTGTACTTGTGTACAGGCCTTTGTACTTGTGTACAGGCCTGTGTACTTGTGTACAGGCCTGTGTACTTGTGTACAGGCCTGTGTACTTGTGTACAGGCCTTTGTACTTGTGTACAGTCCTATGTACTTGTGTATAGGCCTGCGTACTTGTGTACAGGACTGTGTACTTGTGTACAGGCCTGTGCACTTGTGTACAGGCCTTTGTACTTGTGCACAGGCCTGTATACTTGTGTACAGGTCTATGTACTTGTGCTGGGATTTGAAACTTTGTGAATTGTTTACACCTGATGAGGCGGATTTCTTCCGCGAAAACAGAAAGTGTTTCGTCTTCTCTATCTTAGCTCAGACGTCAAGGGCAACTGGGGCTATAACCAAGACCATCGCATTAACACATACATGTCTTATATGACCTTCATACATATCGACACACTATGTGTATCCCGATCGCTCTCTCGCCCAGATGGGATGAGGACGAAAACGTCTGATACAGAAACTATATATATTGTCTTTCATTCAAAATGCTCCATTCACGTTAACTGCCTCTACACTATATACGTCCTTATACCTCATCCACCACACAATACGGATCGTTGTGCGCACCACCCGTCGCCACAAAGTATCCCCCACTTTCCCTTTAACGGCCTGGGACATAATTTTTACTCTCTTACTGAAGTGCGATTACCCATTCATACATACACGTATGAAAGAAGAATACCATCTTTTCATTGCCTAGGTGTTGTGGAGGGCGAACCTAAGGGGTGTGGGGGCTCGGAGGAGCTGGAAATCCCTTCCCTCCTTCTAAAATTGGACGCAGTAGAGGAAACCAAGCGACGGGCGCTACTCCTGCAAGAAGGTTCGGGCTGGAGGATGGTTGTGAATGTGTGTGTGTGTGTGTTGACGTCCCAAGGGAGAGGAGAAGGGAGCAGCAGGTGTCAGGGTTGATGGGAGGAACCTGGGGGTCGTAGCACAGCTCAGGAGGAAGGCTTATCCCATTCCCTCAACCCTTGCCCAAGCCTCTAGCCTCACCTGACCAGACGCAGGGTCAACCGGCCTTATTAGCCAACTATTCCTACATCCATCACCCCCAGCTCTACACACCTCTTCCACCTCCCTCCCACCACAGTACAAATAGCTCTACTCGCCCCCTGCCTTGACATCTCTCGTCTGCATTATGTAAATCCATCTTTAACAGGTTGGTAACGGACGAAGAACACGATTAAGAATACCTTTTCTCTTTCAGTTTTCACTTCTGCTGCAGTGCTCTCCACTCTCAGGTCAGGCCAGCCCGCCCTTGGGGACGGGAGGTGGAGGAGGGGACTCCTACGCCTCCTCCTCCTCCTCCTCACTACACGTTGTATTATATAATCAGATTCATTTCCTGCCGTGGCAGCAGGCGGTAGACATGGGTGTGAACAATACTGGTGATGACTCCCTCGGTCCCATCCGACGGGGGGTTTGATGGACGGGCGAGCCACGCCACCCGCTGTGCTGTCATGCCTCCCGTCGGCAAGACCAAAGTTATGACCTGCCAAGTGAGGAGCGGGGGGGCGCGCGCCCCCCCCCCGTGTTTCACCTGACAACTGAGGGCCTTCGTGATTCACCTGCCGAGCGAAGTCCTCATGTTTCGCTTGACAAGTGAGGGGCCCCGTGTTCCATCTGGCAAGTGAGGTCCAATGTTTCATCTGACAAGTGAGGGGGAGCCCCGTGTTTCATCTGACAAGTGAGGTCCAATGTTTCACCTGATAAGTGAGAGGCCCCGTGTTTCACCTGACAAGCAAGACCTCGTGTTTCACCTGCCATGCAAAGACCTCGTGTTTCACCTGACAGGTGAGGGCACTGTGTAACAATTGACACGTGAGGACTTGTGTTTCACCTGCCAGGCAAAGACCTCGTGTTTCACCTGAGAGATGAGGGCTCCGTGTAACACTTGACACGTGAGGACTTGTGTTTCACCTGCCAAGTGAGGGCCCCGTGTTTCACCTGACAAGTGAGGGCCTCCTGTTTCAACTGATAGGTGAGCGTCCCGTGTTTCACTTGACAAGTGGGGGCCCCGTGTTTCACATGTCAAGTGAGGGCCTGTGTTTCACCTGCCAAGTCAGCGAGGCTGCGTCTCAAAATTGTGAGATACAGCTTAGGATGGTGTATGTGTGTGTTTGTTTGTTTGTGTGTGTGTGTGTGTGTGTGTGTGTGTGTGTGTGTGTGTGTGTGTGTGTGTGTGTGTGTGTGTGTGTTCATATATGCGTACAATGGAGTAAAGACATAGGACTTATTCACAAGGTTAAAAGACGGGACAACTCGAGTGTAAAATTCTTCCCTTAACACACACACACACACACACACACACACACACACACACACACACACACATCAGCAGCAGCAGTAGTAGAAGCAGAAGCAGCAGCAGCAGAAGTAGCAGCAGAAGCAGAAGCAGAAGCAGCAGCAGAAGTAGCAGCAGAAGCAGAAGCAGCAGAAGCCATGCTGTCCCAAAGGACACCTTTTTTCAGCTTTGCTACGACCCCCAGGTTCCTCCCATCAACCCTGACACCTGCTGCTCCATTCTCCTCTCCCTTGGGACGTCAACACACACACACACACACGCATTTAGCCATCCTCCAGCCCGAACCTTCCTGCAGGATTAGCGCCCGTCGCTTGGTTTCCTCTACTGCGTCCAATTTTAGAAGGAGGGAAGGGATTTCCAGCTCCTCCGAGCCCCCACACCCCTTAGGTTCGCCCTCCACAACACCTAGGCAATGAAAAGATGGTATTCTTCTTTCATACGTGTATGTATGAATGGGTAATCGCACTTCAGTAAGAGAGTAGAAATTATGTCCCAGGCCGTTAAAGGGAAAGTGGGGGATGCTTTGTGGCGACGGGTGGTGGGCACAACGATCCGTATTGTGTGGTGGATGAGGTATAAGGACGTATATAGTGTAGAGGCAGTTAACGTGAATGGAGCATTTTGAATGCTTGCGGAACACAGCTTCCAGCTGTGCCCAAACGTAGGGTCACACCCAGAAATATTACATATTCAAACACATATTTTCTTCTTCACAGCTGGGAGATGATGGTCCAATCATCCTTCATCATCATCATCATCATCATTATCATCATCATCATTATCATCATCATCATCATCGTCATCATTATCATCATCTCCCAGCTGCTATTGCAAGCTTCGTGGCTTTAGCCCTATAACTCCAGACCACCACTCCACTACCCACAGGGCAAAACGACCATCACCAAAAATCACTGCTCCATCACCTGCCCCACTGCACTGACACCACAGCCACGGCACATCACTGTTATCCTGCGTGGGAGAGTCTCTACAGTGGACCAGAGTGCATGGGAGAGTCTTTGTGGTGGACCAGATAGCGTGGGAGAGTCTTTATTGTGGACCAGACAGCGTGGGAGAGTCTCTGTTGTGAACCAGACAGCGTGGGAGAGTCTCTGTTGTGGACCAGACAGCGTGGGAGAGTCTCTGTTGTGAACCAGACAGCGTGGGAGAGCCTCTGTTGTGAACCAGACAGCGTGGGAGAGTCTCTGTTGTGAACCAGACAGCGTGGGAGAGTCTCTGCGGTGGACCAGACTGTGAGAGAGTCACTGGGCCACAGGGGGTTCACGAAACGTGACCATGCAAACAGATTTGCCTCCTGGATGAGGTGATGGGAGGAGGGAAGGGGGAGGAGACGGAGGACGGTCGGTGGTGAAGATTGAGGGAGAGAGAGAGGAAGAATGTTGGGTCGGGAGGAGAAGAGCGTTGTATGATGAGGTGGTGTGAGAGTGGACGATGGCAGGGTGAGAGTGGTGGGGTTAGGGTGATTGGGGAGTGGACAGTAGTAGGGAGAGGGAGGGTGTTAGGGAGAGTGGACAGTAGTAGGGAGAGGGAGGGTGTTAGGGAGAGTGGACGATTAGGTATGATTAATGGGAGAGTGGAGGGTGGTAGGTTAAGGTGGTAGGGAGAGTGGAGGGTTAGGTTAGGCAGTTTGAGGATCACTGGGAGAGGCGTGGGTCTGGGAGAGGTAGGAATACAATGCTCTCTAGGATAGACCAGGGTCACCCATTTCCTTAAACAGGCCATCGCTGCATCATCCATGTCCCCATGACCTTCATACATACCACGGTCACCCATTTTCTCAAACAGGTCATCGCTGAATCATCCATGTCTCCATGACCTTCATACATACCACGGTCACCCATTTCCTCAAACAGGTCATCGCCACATCATCCATGTCTCCATGACCTTCATACATACCCACACACTATGTAACATGGATTCCGTACGTTATAACACCTAGACACGAGATTGACGTGAACGTATGATACGAAACTACATAGTGTCTTACACTATGAATGAGTCCTTATGCGTCCTTGTACGTCCTTATACATCATCATACACCTCACTGTACAGCCCTTTGTGCTCACCACTCATAGTGTAGCAGACCCCTCTCCTTCCCCAATCACCAAGCCCGTTGTGCTCACCACACACAATTTAGCAAACCTCCCTCCTTAATCACCCAGCCCGTTGTGCTCACTTCTCACTATACAACAGATCCCCCCCTCACCCACCAGAACCAAACATGCTGTGATAATAAACCCATCCCCTACCTCTCTCCTTCTCCATCCCCTACCACAATCAACCAGCCAGTCAGTCAGCTGGCCAGTAACACCTGCTGGCCACCGAAAACAACCATCTGCTATATAATCAGCCATGCCGACCACCCAGCATGTGAGCCAGGAGCAGATTCCTCCCCCATCCTCCCCTAGCGACCCTGGGTCACCGTGGCCCGACACACCCACACCTCACCACTACCCAAGTTCTTACCCCTCACATGTCCCCCCATCTCACTGACCCCACCGAAGCATGGAGGAAAGGCATCTCACTCAGCCACACAGTGAAAGGAGTTTGGGTAACGACACGAAATGTCATGATAATTACCCATGAAAACAAAAGAGACCAGGCTTGTTATTTTTTTCTTTCTTAAAAGCTTTCGGCAATAAAGAAAATTTCTGATAATTTTCAAGTATTTTATTTTTTATCGTATTGACCCTCGAGAATGCAGACATAACGCAGAAATGAAGATGTGTTTCACTACCGCCATGCCTGTCATCTACACCTCCGCCAGAGACGAGAACTAACCGCCCGTGAACAATTTTTTTCTCCTTGGTGTTCCTGGGTTCGCTTCAGAATAGGACTGTGCAGGTACAAACACAGTTACTCTTAGCACCATTGGTATGCCCATAGGCCTTCGCCCTCTCCCTCTCTCTCTCTCTCTCTCTCTCTCTCTCTCTCTCTCTCTCTCTCTCTCTCTCTCTCTCTCTCTCTCACACACACACACACACAACGTGAGACGAAGGGTATTCGAGTACATAGTATTCGAATAGTTATATCCTATTAGCCAGGCCCATAGCCTAGCGGTTACATTCCCGCCTCTTGCACAGGGGTCCCGGGTTCAATCCTGGCTGTTGGAGGTTTGTATGTTCTATGAAAGTGCGCGTTTCTATGCACTATTTTCGTATATATATATATATATATATATATATATATATATATATATATATATATATATATATATATATATTTGTGTGTGTGTGTGTATAAGAATGGTTTGGAGATGTCTTAGGAGTAAGGTAGGGGTTGGTGAGAGGACAAGAGCTAAGGAAGGAGTAGCACTACTACTGAATCAGGAGTTGTGATAGTGTGTGTGATAACGTGTAAGAATTTCTAGATTGATGTGAGTAAAACTGAAAGATGAGAGCGATAAATGGTTGATTATTGGTGTTTATGCACCTGACCATGAGAGCAAAGATCATGGCAGACAAGTGTTTTGGAAGCAGCTGAGCGAGTGTGTCAGCAATTTTGGTGCACGAGACCGGGTATTAGTGATGGGTAATTCAAATGCGAAGGCAAGTAATGTGGTAGTTGAGGGCATAATTGGTTCGGATGGGGTATTCAGTCATATGAATGGAAATAGTGGAGAGCTTGTGGAGTCATGTGCTGAGAAAACTCTGGTGATTGGGAATGGGTGGTTTAAAAAGAGACATATACACACGTATAAGATTATGTATTGATTGACAGACGTGTAAAAGAGAGACTTCTGGTTGTAAAAGCGATGAAAGGCGAAGCTGTTGGGATGTCTGATCACTTTCTTGTGGTGGAGGTGAAGGTGAAGATTGGGAGAGGTTTTCAAGAAAGCGGAAACAGTGTCAGGGAGAAGAGAGTGGTGAGAGTAAGTGAGCTTGGAAAGGAGACTTGTGTGAAGAAATACCAGCAGAGATTTAGTACAGAATGGCAAAGGTGAGATCAAATAAAGAGAAGGAGTGGTCTGGAATGGGAGGTACCTAGGGAAGCAGTGATGGCATGTGCAAGAGATGCACGAAAGGTGGGAAGTGAGCAGATTAGGAAGACTAGTGAGTGGTGGGAAGAAGTAAAGTTGCTAGTAAAGAGAAAAGAAAAGCGTTTGGGGGTTACTTACAGGGAAGGAGTGCAAATGATTGGGAGATGTATAAAAGAAAACGGGAGGGGGTCAAGAGAAAGGTGCAAGGGGAAGAAAAAGAGGGCAAATGAGAGTTGGGGGTGAGACAGTATCATAAAACTAAAAGGAGGATTATAAAGATATTTTGGAAGGAGGTAAATAATGTGCGGAAGAGAACATATGGGAATGTCGATGAAGGGGGCAAAAGGGGAAGAGATAACAGATAATAGTGAAGTGAAGAGGCGATGGATTGAGTACTTCGAAGGAATGTTGAATATGTTTGATAATATAGTGGTAGATGTAGGGTTTTCTTGTTGGGGCGGTTTAGTAAGTGAGAGAGTCATGGAGAGCTGTTTGGTGAAAAGAGAAGAGGTAGTGAAAGTCTTGCGGATGAAATGCGGCAAGGGGGCGGGAGTGGATGATATTGCAGTTGATCATAGTAAGAAAGGGGGTGACTGTGCTGTTGACTGGTTGTTATGGTAAGGATATTCATTGTAAGCATGGATCATGGTGAAGTGTATGAGGATTGACGGAATGCACGCATAGTGCTAGTGTATAAAGACAAAGGGAATAAAGACGAGTGTCAAAACTACAGAGGTATAGTTGAGTCAACCTGGTGAGTTGTATATAAGGTACTGATTGTGAGGGTGGAGGCATGTACAGAGCATCAGATTGAGGAGGAGAAATGTAGTTCCAGAGGTGGAAGAGGATGTGTTGATAAGGTGTTTGTTTTGAGTGTGAGAGAAATACTTAGAAAAACAGACGGATTTGTATGTGGAATTTATGGATCTGTAGAAGGCATATGATAGGGTTGACAGAGATGCTTTTTGGAAGGTCTTAAAGATATATGGTGAGGGAGGTAAGCTACTTGAAGCAAGAGAAGTTCTTATCAAGTGTGTAAGGCGTGTGTACGAATAGGAAGAGAGGATACTGAATGGCTCCCAATGAAGGTCGGTCTGCGGCACGGCTGTATGATGTCACCATGGTTGTTTGATTTACTTATGGATGGGGCTGTGAGGAAGTAAATGCAAGAGTTTTGGAGACAGGGGCGAGTATGCGGTCTGTTGGGGATGTGAGGGCCTGGGAAGTGAGTCAGCTGTTATTCGCAGATGATACAGCACTGGTGACTGATTCAAGTGAGAAACTGCTGAAGTTGGTTACTGAATCTGGTAAAATGTGTGTGAAAGGAGAAAGTTGAGAGTGAATGTGAATGAAAGCAAGGTTATTAGGTTCAGCAGAGTTGAGGGACAAATTAATTGGGATGTAAGTTCGCATGAAGAATAATTGGAAGAAGTGAAGTGTTTTAGGTATCTGGGAGTGGATTAAGCAGCGAATGGAACCATGGAAGCGGAAGTGAATCACAGGGACGGGTATGCCTCCAGTCCTACGTATCTCGTGTCCTGGGAAATACAAGTACGGAGATCTCCAGCCTTACGTATCTCACACGGATGTTACCGGCTTGTCCTGGTATCTGATTAAGGTCATAGGTACCCACGGGCCATGTTGACGGACCACCTTGCCTGGGTATTTAAGGTCATGCGCATCTACAGCCCCATGAGGACGGACCACCTTGCCTGGGTTTTTAATGTCATGGGTCCTTACTGCCCCAAGTGGATGGACTTCATTCTCCGGGTACTTACGTAAGGTCATGGTTCCTGTGGCCCCACACTCACATACCTCTACTGCACCTTATAGCCTGACTCAAGTGCCGTCAGTATGAGATCCCTCTAGTATGAGATAGCTTCCAGACCTACTTACACATAGTCATGGGAGCACCTCCGGCTCTACCTACATATAGTCATGGAGGCACCTCCGGCTCTACCTACATGTAATCATGGGGCACCTCCGGCTCTACTTACATATAGTCATGGAGGCACCTCCGGCTCTACCTACATGTAACACCTCCGGCTCTATCTACATATAGTCATGGAGGCACCTCCGGCTCCACTTACATAACTCCACACCCCGAAAACCTTGAAGGTGTCTTGCCTGTAAGACCCAGGTAGGTACATACCTTTAGGCATTGTTGGAATCAAGGACCCCAAGGACTCCCATGGTGTTCGTATCCTTCCTGGGGGCAGGATAATATGACCCACACCTCTCCCCACCTCCTCCTCCTCTCTCTCTCTTACCCTCAGATTGGATGTAGGTGTGCGTCAGGCAGTCCCATATCGTGACTTGGAAGCACTGGTGCCGGGAGAGAGAGAGAGAGAGAGAGAGAGAGAGAGAGAGAGAGAGAGAGAGAGAGAGAGAGAGAGAGAGAGAGAGAGAGAGTACTTGCGAGTATCCTCGCGACGAGATTTTTGCCTGAAATGGGCAGGCTTAGCGCGTAGCGCTCACCTCTCACCGCAGGCAAATGTGAGGTGAAGAAGTTAACGTGTTGTCTGGTGTCATGTTGTGACGGATGGTGGACTGAGGGCCAGCGGGCCCCACGTGTGTGTTGGGGGAGGCGAGACAGAAAAGAAAAAGACAGCAACCTGAGCCCAAGGAGTGAAACACAATAGCCACTGAAGTGCTGGTTCACCGGGACAGAATAAAGGCTGATGTTATGACTGTACATACTCAACAGCTTGGCGAATAATTGACCGTCTTCATATGGAATGATGTAGTCAGACAATTGTTTGAGTTTTCCAGTCCAAAGTGTCTGGAACGGTTGTGCCTCTCGCGCGCGCATGTGAAAGTCTGGGTATGGCGTGGCTGGAATTCATATCTTACCTCCAGTATACATTGTGATACAAGGCTGAGGAAGTGAGGGGAAAGAAATGCTACTCGATAAAGCTTTGATTTCTGTTTATCCTAAAAATTTTTTGGGTCTTATTAGAATGCTTAGAGGGACAGACATATCCTGAAGGAGAACAGATTGCTTGAGGTCTTGTAATATATATATATATGTATATGTATATATATATTTCTTTTCTCTTTCAAACTATTCGCTATTATCCCGCGTTAGCAAGGTAGCGTTAAGAACAGAGGCCTGGGCCTCTGAGGGAATATCCTCACCTGGCCTCGTTCTCTATTCCTCCTTTTGGAAAATTAAAAAAAAACGAGAGGGGAGGATTTCCAGCCACCCCCGCTCCCTCCCCTTTTAGTCGCCTTCTACGACACGCAGGGAATACGTGGGAAGTATTCTTTCTCCCCTATCCCCAGGGATATATATATATATATATATATATATATATATATATATATATATATATATATATATATATATATATATATATATATATATATATATATATATATATATATATATATATATATATATATATATATATATATATATATATATATATATATATATATATATATATGAGGAAGGAGGTGAATAACGTGCATAAGACAAGAGAACAAATGGGAACATCGGTGAAGGGGGCTAACGGGGAGGTAATAACGAGTAGTGGTGATGTGAAGAGATGGAGTGAGTATTTTGAAGGTTTGTTGCATGTGTTTGATGATAGAGTGGAAGATGTAGCGCGTTTTGGTCGGGCTGGTGTGCGAAGTGAGAGGGTTAGGAAAACGGTTTGGTTAAGAGAGAAAAGGTAGTGAGAGCTTTGCAGAAGATGAAATCCGGCAAAACGGTGGGTTTGGATGGAATTGCAATGGAATTTATTAAGAAAGGGGGTGACTGTGCTGTTGATTGGTTGGTAAGAATGTTCACTGTATGTTTGGACCATGGTAAAGTGACTGAGGGCTGACGGAATAAGTGCATAGTGCCGTTGAACAAAGGTAAAGGGGATAGAGGTGAGTGTTCAAACTATAGAGGAATAAGTTTGTTGAGTATTCCTGGGAAATTATATGGAAGGGTATTGATTGAGAGGGTGAAGGCATGTACGGAACATCAGATTGGGGAAGAGCAATGTGGTTTCAGAGGTGATAGAGGATGTGTGGATCAGGTGTTTGCTTTGAAGAATGTATGTGAGAAATACTTAAAATTTGTATGTAACATTTATGGATCTGGAACAGGCATGTGATAGAGCTGACAGAGATGCTTTGTGGAAGGTCTTAAGAGAATATGGTGTGGGAGGCAAGCTGCTAGAAGCAGTGAAAATTCTTTATCAATGATTTAAGGCATGTATACGAGTAGGAAGAGAGGAGAGTGATTGATTCCCAGTGAAGGTCGGTCTGCGGCAGGGGTGTCTAAGGTCCCTATGGTTGTTTGATGTGTTTATGGATGGTGTGGTTAAGGAAGTAAATGCAAGAGTTTTGGATGGGGGAGCGAGTGTGCAGTCTGTTGGGATGACAGGGCTTGGGAAGTGACTCAGTTGTTCTCCGACGATGATACAGCGTTGGTGGCTGATTCGAGTGAGAAACTGCAGAAGTTGGTGACTGAGTTTGGAAAAGGGTGTGGAAGGAGAAAGTGAAGAGTGAATGTGAATAAGAGCAAGGTTATTTGGTTCAGTAAGTTGAGGGACAAGTTGATTGTGATGCAAGTTTGAATGGAGAAAAACTGGAGGAAGTGAAGTGTTTTAGATATCTGAAAGAGGACTTGCAGCAAATGGAACCATGGAAGTGGAAGTGACTCAGGTAGGGGAGGGGGCGAAGGTTTTGGTAGCGTTGAAGAATGTGTGGAAGGAGAGAACGCTATCTCCGAGAGTAAAAATGGGTATGTTTGAAGGAATAGTGGTCCCAAGAATATTATATGATTGCGAGGCATGGGCTATGGATAAGGTTGTACGGAGGAGGGCAGATGTGTTGGAAATGAAATGCTTGTGGTGTGATCAAGTAAGTAATGAAAGGATAAGAGCGATGTGTGGAAATAGAAAGAGTATGGTTGAGAGAGCAGAAGAGGGTGTGTTGAAATGGTTTGGACATATGGAGAGGATGAGTGAGGAAAGATGGACGAATAAGATAACTGATTGTCTTTATCATCCGTTACAAGCCGGTCACATCACCTCTCAGTCACGTTGCTTCTTGGTAACATCTCGTCTGCCCAGCGTACAAGAAAGATGTGGTCGTAACAGCACTCCCGTCGTACAGTTACGCCCAGACAACCATGATTTATCAAGTAGGTCTCGAGTTTGCAGGCACAACAGGTCGTGAATCTATAGTGTTAAGTGTATGCTGTATTTCCAGGACGCGTTACGCTGCGGTGGTGAAGTTCCCTATGCCTGCACACTTGTTTGTCCTCCTTATTCACCATTTATGTCATTAGTGATTTCACATTTGTGTCCTTATTCCCAGTGTGTCATTAAGATATTGAGTAAAACTTGACACTGGAAAGATCTGATTTTCGTATCACAACAAACATTCCCCGAAAGAAGGAACACAGAAGAGGGACAAGTGAGGATATTCCCTCCAAGGCTCAGTCCTCTGTTCTTAACGCTACCTCGCTGACACGGGAAATGGCGAATATATATGAAACATATATGTATATATATATATATCCCTGTGGATGAGGGAGAAAGAATACTTCTCACGTATTCCCTTCGTGTCGTAGAAGGCGACTAAAAGGGGAGGGAGCGGGGGGCTGGAAATCCTCCCCTCTCGTTTTTTTTTAATTTTCCAAAAGAAGGAACAGAGAATTGGGCCAGGTGAGGGTGTTCCCTGAAAGGCCCAGTCCTCTGTTCTTAACGCTACCTCGCTAATGCGGGAAATGGCGAATAGTTTGAAAGAAAGAAAAGATATATATATATATATATATCCTTGTGGATGAGGGAGAGAGAATACTTCTCACGTATTCCCTGCGTGTCGTAGATGGCGACTAAAAGGGGAGGGAGCGGGGGCTGGAAATCTTCCCCTCTCGTTTTTAATTTTCCAAAAGAAGGAGCAGAGTAGGGGGCCAAGTGAGGATTTCCCTCAAAGGCTCAGTCCTTTGTTCTTAACGCTACCTCGCTAACGCGGGAAATGACGAATATGTATGAATATATAATATATATGTTTAGTCAGTCTCTGATTTCCTTACCACAAGAAATGAGTTGATGTACGTCCGTCTAGCAAGGCCATGGGATCTCCCAGATCATGTACAGAAAAATGAGTGTCCACAGAGCAGGATATGAGATGTACAGGGATGAGGGCGGTGCGCCCCATGACACCAGTTAACGAGGGTGGGAGGCGGCAGGGAGCGAACGCGTGGGAACCTCATGTAAGGGGAACCAACTCTTTTCTGGAGGGTGAGGAGGAGAAGGAGGAAGGCAGTAATCAGGCACTGAGGGGAGTGGAGTGGTGGTAGTGCTTACTGGTGGTATACTGGTGGATTGTTACGTGAGGTTGAGGTGGTGAGTGTGGGTGATGGAGTGGTGAAGTGGTGATGTTTTTGATGGAGTGGTGAGGTGTTGATGTTGTTGATGAAGTGATGAGGTGGTGATGTTGGTGATGGAGTGGTGAGGTGATGATCTGGGTGATGGAGTGGTGAGGTGATGATGTGGGTGATGGAGAGGTGAGGTGGTGATGTTGGTGATGGAGTGGTGAGGTGATGATGTGGGTGATTGAGTGGTGAGGTGGTGATGTTGGTGATGGTGTGGTGAGGTGGTGATGTTGATGATGGAGTGGTGAGGTGGTGATGTTGGTGATGAAGTGGTGAGGTGATGTGGGTGATGGAGTGGTGAGGTGGTGATGTGGGTGATGGAGTGGTGAGATGATATGGGTGATGGAGTGGTGCGATGGTGATGTGGGTGATAGAGTGGTGAGGTGATGATATGGGTGATGGAGTGGTGAGGTCATGATGTTGGTAATGGAATGGTGAGGTGGTGATGTTGGTGTTGCGCGGGGTTAAGGTGCTGGTGTTGGGAAGGGTAGCTGGGGGTTGAGGTTCGTGCTGGAGGGGTGGAGTGTGATAACGGTGGTGAGGCTGGGGACAGCGACGCTTAGAAATCGTATCAGCCAGCCAAGTATCAAGAGAGAGAGAGAGAGAGAGAGAGAGAGAGAGAGAGAGAGAGAGAGAGAGAGAGAGAGAGAGAGAGAGAGAGAGAGAGAGAGAGAGAGAGAGAGGCGCAAAAAGGACCGTCATAGAGCTACGGGGCAGACCCCACTGAGGTAGGGGAGGTGGAGGGTTTTTTCCCCCCCGACAATTCCCCGGGTCCATCATCACCTGACTGACACAGTGGACCTCCACCGGATGTTTGCTCTCTGGGGGATCAGCTGCATAATTGCACTACTGGATCCCACTAATTGACGAGCCTAATAAGGGCTTGAGAATAATCTAACGTTGAATTAAACCCTAATTGCCTACAGTTTGTTTTCGTAATCATAAACACACACACACACACACCCACACCCACACACAAACACACACACAGCTCTCTCTCTCTGTCACACACACACACACACACACACACACACACACACACACACACACCTCACACAAACAGACGCAGACACACGCACATACACACCTTACACAGACACACAGACACAGACACAGACGCACACACACACACAGACCTCACACAGACACAAACACACACGCACATACACACCTCACACACAAACGCACATACACACCTCACCACAGACGCACATACACACCTCACACACAAACGCACATACACACCTCACCACAGACGCACATACACACCTCACACACACAGACACAGACACTATAAAAGTACTTATCTACATCTTTTCTACCAAGTCCCTCTTGTGCATGTCTCTTATTACCTCTTTGCATTGTGCGGGGGAGGGAGTTCTACACTCGTGGGGGCTCCGCCAACTCTTGAAATTAGACAGGCATCTTCTCATTCTTCACTTACCTTTCGTAGGTCGACAGAGTTGATTACTACGGATATGTAATACTTTGCAATTATCGATATGAAAATTCATACGCCACCTGTGAGCCCAGTTGATCGATTTGTACCAGTCAATTTGCAGCTGCAGACATTCATTTGCTGTTCGTACGTTACTTCCTAACTCATATCGTTGCATTTTTTTTTTTGTTTCTCATCTTTATTAAAGTGTGGCCCATACATTATCATCAGTGTCTTTAACATACACCAGATAGAAAACTTTTTCAAGATTGATCCCAGAAGCACACCACTTGTTACGTCTAACCAAAGATGAAGCTTTACTGTTAAAAGACTTTTTTTTCTTACAGTCATTCAATCAATTTTCCAGCCAAGGAAATGCAGTCGGTCAGAGTGTGTGCACGATCTAATATTTGCTGATATCCACGAGGAATATGGAACACGATAAGTTCCCAAGTGCACTTTCGGGTAATGTCATCATTCTACGATATTGCACTTGGGAACTGATCGTGTTTCATTTTCCTCGTGGTTATCAGCATATATATATATATATATATATATATATATATATATATATATATATATATATATATATATATATATATATATATATATATATATATATATATATATATATATATATATAATGAATCTCTACACATTCTAGTTAGAGTTATCAAATCTTACACAATTTCAACCTAGAAGTATTTCGTAAAATATATATGTAAAAAACAAACTCACATTCTGCTGTTTACCTCATGAATTTAAAGAACTGAGCAATACCACTTACGTTTCGTCATTTGGGGGAGAATAAAACACCAGCATGTACTTCTTTAGTTAAGAATTTTGATAGAAAACTAGTATATTTTATACATATATACAGAAAATGACTAGCGGTGGATTACATTTCAAGGAGGGTGTCAGGCGCCACAGAGAAGTGACTCATCCCCCCGTCCTGTCAAACCTTTTTGTAGCCAGCGTGTGTACTGTGGCTACAACAGCTACAGTTGTTACAAAGGTGCAGTGGGTAATGTCACTAAAGGTCGGTGTGGTGGGTTGCTGCCGTAACGTCCTGAGAATGTGGTCGAAGGGAGGGCATGAGAAGCGAGGTGAGGTGGCACTTAAGCCAGTGATGGTGCATTGTGTGTTATTCATTTACAGTTGGCCCAAGAGTCCCTCTCTTAAAAGGAGAGAGGCGGGAGGAACTGGAGTTACTCCAGAAACCCTCACCCCTTATTTTTCTTTTGCAGGAGCACCTGAAGCACTAAAGGCTGCGCTGCTTCCAGTAGCTGGGAAATGGTGGACTAATTATGGGGGGGGGGGGGGGGGGGTGACAGTTTCGTTTCGTCAAACGATACTGTTCTCCTAGTATTAGCCTTGCAGAAGGTGACTTTTCACTCGCGCCTGTAACCAGAGGTGCGGGAGGAGTCCGGCAACACCTCTACCATATGTGTAGTGGTGGATTTTGCGAATGTATCACCAAGTGGGGAAGTCCCGAGGGTGGGTTTAGAGTGTGGGGCACTAACACTAAGGGTGTGATGGAGTGCATTACGAGGGTATGGTGAACATCACCATTCAGGTGTTGAGGCAGCATTACAGGGAGGCACTGTAAAGTACAGGTGGCAACACTATGGTGTAGATGGTGCTGGGGTGTAGGAGAGGCAGCCCTCTGGGTGTGGTGGGTGCGACAGTTACACAGCAGTGGTGTGAGTGAGGTAGGGTCAGAATAGGTATGGTGGGTGTATCATTAACTTTTAACGGAAGAATCAACTCGGGTGTGTAACACAGACGAAGCGGGTGTATTACTAAGGTGTGGTGGCTTAACACAATGCTGTGGTATGGGTGTTCTCCTATGATGGATCTAAGTACATTAAGTGCATTTAGGTTGTTTAAGGGGAGGGAGGGTGTGTATCAACACTTCAGTGTATAATACTATCTCTCGGGTGGGCGGGGTATAGAATACGCTTCACCAAGAAATGGGAGGTAGATCACAGAGGTGTACTGGGAGTATTCGTGAATGTGACAGACCCAGTACAAGTGTATTCTGGGTGTATCATAGGGTCTGATGGTCTCCTATCGAGGGGTTAGTAGGTGTAGAGGCAACTGCACATTGCTGTGGTGAACGCTGTGTATAATCTGGGGTTTATGGTGGGTGTAGGTGTAAATATCATTAATGTGTCATGGAATTGATATAACTCAGTTATGGTGTATCATAAGATGCAGTGGGTGTATCACCAGCGTGAGCTGGATGTTGAATTTAAGAAGCACTGGGTGTATCATAAAGGTGTAGCGAGTGTATAGATAAGGATTGTGCTTGGTGTATCATCTGGGTATGGTTGGTGTATCACTGACATGTGGTGGGTGTATCAATGGTATAATATGTTTATCATCATATTTAGCTGGTTGTATATTACGTATGTGTAGTGGATGTTTAAGTAGGCGTCGTGGACCTATTTCGAGAGTGTAATCATTGTTATAACTAGGATGAAGTGGTTGTATATCCAGGGTATGATGGGAATATCAGAGGTATATTTGAATCGCCACAGTATGGTGAGTGCCTCATGTTTGGGGAATGATGCGTCGGTGACAAAGGTATGATTAGCGTATCATCAAGGTGTAGTAGTTACAGTTCCAGGACGTGATGGTGTACCATTGCGGTGTGGAAGGTGTGATACTACCCCAGGTACAATGGATACAAAAGAGGAAAGATCTAACAAGCATATATAGTGTGCATAGAGCTGACGGGGCTCCTAGCCACTGCCTTCCTCAATAGGAGTTGAGAGAACTATTGTGCTAAACCTCTCAGTCACACTTCCCTCAGTAGAACCTGAGGAAGAGAAGGGTTCTTGCTTCTAAAAGGACCAGTAAACATAAGCTGTCATCTTCACCACTCGCATGTTTCTTCTACGAAGAAGTGAAATGGGTAACTCGGCGTTTGACAAACACTACTTAACCTTTGATTAGGGAGTCACACATATCTACGCTCTTGCAAGACTGTGGGAGTTCCATCACTGTACACTGAAGTGCTTGATCATTCTGACAGTCCTCGGGTGTAGCACTAACACCAATGGTTCTCCTGCACGGACTTAAGTGTGCATCGAGTTTATTCTGCTCACGTAAGGTACCACCATTAAGGTGTCTGATTTGTGCAGGGTATCTATCTATGCTACTACTGGAACCAGTATGCATTGCTACGTAGCAAGTCAACTGGACGAGTTAAAAATTTCACATGCATGTTGCGTTGCGCGTCTTCCTCTTCAACTGTGCTGCTCCAAGTAAACTTAATGGCCTAGCTAGTTGGCATTCTCCTTTCTGTGTCGTTTTGCATGACGGGTCTTCTGTCCTGGATGGCGGCACTGGTACCAGAACGCACCAGGTCATGGCAAGGCAGTTGCTCGAAGTGGCACTGTCCTCAGGTTGCTGTGCTGTGGAGTGGGTCATCCGTCCCATCTGTCTGTACACATCTGCTGGCCTCGTTGGTTTCCTGCCAGACGTATGTATACACTGCAGGTATCAGCATATGACGAACGTCTGCCCTTCATTCTGGCTCACCAGGTACTGCCATCATGTGGCCCCACCTGGTACCGACACTGCTGTATGGCTGGTCCGCCAAACAGGTGTTGGCGCTCGGACGTTGCTTCGTGGCTGGTTTTCCAGACCAGCTGTAAGTCGCATTAGTGAGTGTTGCTCCGTGGTGGTGAGTCTGCCGACCGAGGGATGTGGTACTCGGCCTGGATCTTGTGGTAGCTGTGGCCCTGTCGCGTGGTGAAGGCGATGGACCCATCGCGACTGTCGCCAGGGGTCACCTGCATGTACGTGTGTTCCGAACTGGTGTCGCAAGGCCGACCGTACTGCTCTGACCCGCCCTTGGTGATGTACTGAGGGGAATACAACCCTCGAGTCATCTGGGGGTCGTTACCATCCGTCGGATCGCCCAGGTCAAGGTCAGTGGGTGGTGGTGGGCAGGAGGGTGGTGGAGGGAGGATGTCGGCCCAGTTAACTTGCACTCCCGAGTCATCACTGTGGTATCGCCAGCCTTGATTCAGTCTTGGTGACTCGAGTGCTAGCAGGGCTGTGGTGGCGTATGGCTCCGCTGTCGTCTCACTGGAGCGATGCATCCGTTGCTCCGGGTACTCACTCACCATTTGGTCCGGGTTCAGAAGCCGAGTCGACGTCAGACTGGAGTCCTTCTCATTGGAGGGTTGCCACAAGTTCTGCTCGCTGTACAGGATGACGGAGCGATGATTTGGGTAGATGGACGGATCCTGGTTGAGGGTGGGTGCATGGGGTGGGTTGGTGGACGGCGGCGCCTTATTACGGAGCCGCCTCACGTACCACAAGGTGGCCAGGAACAGCAAGAGCACCAGTGGTATTACCAGATACACCAGCCAAGCTGGCTGTGGCGGGGCGTACAGCTTGGAGTCACTATCATCGTCATCGGCCATGGTCCCGCGTCCGTCGGCGCCGCCGTACCCAACATTTACCAGTGCGGGGTCGCTGAAGGGCCCTGGACCCGCCCCAGTGAGGGCCGCCACACGCACGGTGTAGAGGCGGCCGGGCAGGAGGCCGCGAGCCTCCAGCCAGGGGCTTACTACCGTCTCTGTGGTCTGGCTACCGTTGTGGCTTATCATCACCTGGTAGCCTACCAGCTCCCCGCGGGCCTCCTCACCACTCACGCTCGACCACTTGATGAGTACAGAGCCCTCCTCGCGCAGCGTCACGCGCACGTCGCCAGGCGCAGCCGCTGGCACTGTGGACGAGGATGAAATGCATTGATTAGAAATGATGCTGATTTAGACCAGATACACAAGATGATAATGGGAGTGGAAAAAAAGTGACTTTTGTGATGTGAAGAAGAAATTAAGTGTGAAAACGTGTATGTGAGAGGCATAGTCAACACTCGAAACCTCCTCTCTATTTTTCCTTAAGGGGCTCCGGTCTGTAGGAGTCACTCACTGAAATTAGAGTATTCAGTTGAATCAATGTATAAAATTAAAACAGGAATATCCCAACTGCAATATCCGGATGTACTGAATAATTTCTATGAAGCGAGAATAAATAAAAGCGAGCGATAATGAAAATGAAAAAGAATAAGTATAGCAACGTAACTAAGAATGATCACACATATCTTTTACTGATCTTTAATAAATACGCTTTTTAATGGTGGTTGTAAATAACGAAAGGTACTCTCAGAGTATAAAAAACAAAACAAAAAAATAACTTGCTACAAGCGATCTGCTTATCTGAAAGAAAAAGAAAATACTGTATCTTTCGAGTGATTTACTTGGTGAATTGATAAGGACTGTAAGAACAGCTCCCACTCCAAACCTGGAAACGAAACACATCAATCTCACGAGACCATAATGAATTCTGAGCTTTCGGATGGTATATATTCAAAAGAATATTCCAAATACCATACGTTCGCTCGATATGTCATGAAATGTGATGGATGCACACTGGCGGCCTCGAGTGTGTCTTTTGTGTATTGAAGTCGTATATCATCATCAGCCCCTCTCGCGTTCATAATGGTGTCAAAATATCACTTTAAAATAAACTTATAAACAGATATTCTTTTATCAAACCATCGATATTTGAATATTCGAGAAACTGCGTATTCTCGAGGATCTTTGACTGTGAAACACCTAATGTTCAAGTATCATTAAGACGACCAGATGAAAGTCATAAATTCAAGCCTTAGGAATTTTTTCTTTTTTTTTTTTTTGGCCACAGAATTCGTGTTCACGAAAGATAACAACGCTGAGAAAACGTTCGTGCGATTTCGCTCACGCACAGTAATATGATAGGCCTCAATCCCTGACCATGAGTGCACTTTTCGCCTGACACTGATGAATAACAATGACGCAGAGAAACAGTCACAGAGGACAAGCGTACATACACACCTACGTAAGATCAAAATGAAATTAAGCAGTTTTGTTTCTGAAACTGACGAGAGAAGTATGAATGAGTTTGACGTACTTCAAAAGCAATTGGGGTCATATCTGAGGACAATTACGAAATTTATGAATCTATAATAACGAGAGCTAGGACACATATTCTATAAGTATACCACACAGAAAAATCGTACCTTCATTTACACATTAATATGGTGGCCCGCAGTAAGGGAGGCTCATACGTGCAACGTACCGTCGTCGCATACGCCTCTGGATACAGAAATAGGGGACCTACCATCCTCAGTTGTGGTGAGCGTGTGGGAGTTGGATGGTGTGCCCTCAACGCTCCGCCAGAAGGGAACGACGAAGAAGGTGTATTGGGTGTTGGGACGCAGGTCGCGGAGGAGATGGGAGGAGGACGAGACACCCAAGACGGTAGCCACTTGTACAGTACCCATCTTGGCCACCGAGTATACCAACACGCCCTCCACAGACTTGTCTGTCGTGGCCAGGGAATTCCAAGTGAGCAGGACGCTGTCGGGGGCTATGATGGCAGCGTCGGTGAGGGTGACGATGGGGCGAGAGAGGCGACGGCGAGCGTGGCGGACTTCATCCACGGTGAGGCTAGGGTCTCGGGGAGAGCGGGTGGTGACCGGGTCTGACCAAGGGCTGGGGAACGACGCCCCTCTGCTGCTGACGGCGCGGACCAGGAAGGTGTAGGTGTGTCCGGGCGTGAGTTGGCTCACCACGCACGACTCCTGCCTGATGATGGCGTCAGCCACCCGCCACTCGTCCCAGCCCTGCCGCCAGTACTCCACTGTGTACCACTGCTCAGACTCTCCACTCCGGCGAGAGTTGGGCAGCCAGCTTAGCTGCACCGCCGTTTGGTTGACGGCCACAAGACACGGCTTGGTGGGAGGCGGCGGCAGCAACAGTGGTTCGACTTCGTCGGCATCTTCGGACACCCGCAGCACCGCCTCCTGCGCCACTGTACCCGTGGCCGCCGTGACGTGGCAAGCGTAGATACCTGCGTCATCCTGACGCACATCTTTGAGGATGAGGGCGCCGTTCTCCGGGAGGGAGAGCCGGGAGTCGCCCGAATCCTGCTTAAGTTGGCGAGGCAACAGATGGATCACTGCCCGGTACCACCAGGAGACTGTGGCCTTAGCCGCTTCACTTACTACCTCACATGGGAAGGTGGCGACACTCCCGGGGGCTATTGTTAAATCCTTAGGTCCCAGACCAACTACGGGCGGCGGGTGGGCTGCCAAAACTATGACCTCCGCCATACCATTAACGCCTCCGCCGCTGTTTACCCCCCAGCAATAGTAGGTGCCACTGTCTTGCGACGTCACCTGTTCCACTTGAAGAATATGGCCATCGCTAGAGACGGAGGCGTGGCCGTTGTGCTGTCCGGGTGTGAGGAGAGCAGTTCTGTCCAGGCTGGGTAGGCGCCACATCACCAGCGGCTTAGGGTCGCCCTCCACGCGGCACGAAATCTTGGCCGCCTCGCCGGCCATCACCTGAAGATCTTGAGGCCGTTGTGTGAGTTCAGGGGCGTCGATGACGGTGAGTGTGGCCCGCGCCGCAGCGATACCCACTTCGTTTTCCACCTCACACACATACACGCCAGAGTCCATAGGTTCCACCTGCTCCAGTACCAGCTGCTGATCCACTATTGTGGCGCGCCCCAGAGGCATCTTGCCCTCCAGCCGTCGCCAGGTCACCGTAGGGGTGGGCAGCCCTCGCGCTCGACACTTTAGCTCCACTACCACACCTGACGGGGACGTGATGTTGGTTGGTCGCTCCTCAAAGGACGGTGGTGCTGAAAACAGAGAGAAAGTAATCAGTGCATAGCCAATGCTGTTGCTATTATCAGCAGCATTATAGCATTTGATGATGTCTGCCTTGTTATAATGAACATAATGCGGTAGTTGAAATGACATCTTAATGATGGTTCAAGCAAATATAATTCAGCAGCAGATACTATTGTATTATCATCATTATCATCGTGACAGAACAAGTGGCTCACAATGACAAACTATTATGTTGAGGAGAATCTGGGAACTTACTCATGACGGTGAGGTGGGTGGGTTGAGACTCCCGGGTCCCTGCTGCGTTGCGGGCGCGACACACGTAAACTGCGGAGTCTTCCTGGACGGCCTGGCTGATGACCAGGTCACCCGCCTCGGTGACGCTCACGCGGCTTGAGTTCGTCACCTGAAGGCCGTCCCTCAGCCAGGTCAACTCCGGCGGAGGGGAGCCCTTGGGTGGCTGGCAGGGCAGGACCAGAGAGTCCCCGACGCGAGCCTTGACCAGGGGCTCCGCCTGCCTCTGGAAGTCGTAGGCTATGGCAGCCACGGTCAGCGTGGCGTTGTGGGAGCGCGTGGCACCGTAGCTGTTGGAGGCCACGCACCAGTAGGTGCCGGCATCGCTGACCCTCTTGGTGGCTGTGACACGGAGGAAGAAGAGGGAGCCCGAGGGCAGGAGGACGCGGTGGGAGCGGGAGTCCTGCGGTGACGTGGCCACCTCCTCACCGTCATGGAACCACCTGATGCGGGCGGCCCCTGAGGCGGCACAGTTGAGGGTGGCGGGGTCGTTGCGGCGCGCCACAATACTGCTCGGGTGCTCCTTGATTACAGGCGGCCCGCCTGCGGGTATAAAGAATACTTCAGAGTTTGTACACAACAGGCTACTGGCAGCAAGATCACAAGCAGATACTTGAAGCTACTGGCAGCAAGATCACAAGCAGATACTTGAAGCTACTGGCAGCAAGATCACAAGCAGATACTTGAAGCTACTGGCAGCAAGCTCACAAGCAGATGCTTGAAGCTACTGGCAGCAAGCTCACATGCAGATACTTGAAGCTACTGGCAGCAAGCTCACAAGCAGATGCTTGAAGCTGTCTTGTAGATACACGTACACCAAAGAAAACAATCAAAGTTATGGATGCGTCCGATGGATTTCAAAATGAAACACTAAGACTTTGGTTGTCTCGGGAGGGTTGAGAAGCGTGAATGCGAGACGCGTATCTGAATAACTATCGTAACTGATCAGTATGGTGATAACTCCTGAGATAAAGAATTATTTAAAGTTGTCGCGGTATCCAACTTACCATTTGACCTGTACAGTGAACTCTGAAGACAATGTTTTGACACATAATCTTAGGAGATCTTTTGCATTCATATCCTTTCGGATATGCGATTAAGTTCTATTTTATCCAGTACTCTGTGCTAGTTGTTATTAGATAATTTCTCTAACACAATCCAGTATTTTCAGTAGCGCACTAGAGAGGCTTCACCAGTTTCTTAGGAAGTACCAATCTTCTTATCAGATTTATGACTGAGGCATCTCAAGCCTCGCATTTGCCTCCCTCAACACTCCATCCAAAAGCCAAATAAACAACCCTGGAAACAACTCATATGAACTCCTCCTTTAAATATCTTGGTGTCTCAGTCCCTCGTGCTGCTGCTGCAGCTAGTGTGCGAAAAAAAAAATCTACCAAGAAGTGATCAGACATCCTACCATCCATCCCTCATAACACACATTCATCCAGAGGTCTTCCTTTGGCTCGCCTTTTCATCAAATCGACGCCGGAGAATCTAGCCGAAAAGTGGATGGCATCAAAATTAGAAAGCTTACCAAGGCAAGAGCTTGATATACATAAATCCCTTATTAGATTTTGGATTGGAAGATCGTATACCTCAAAATGGAAAGGGCTAAGAAAGAAGGATTGTTCATTAGGAGATTGCTGGAGCTGTAGAAACGTCAGATGCAATTTCCGTAATAAAGAAAAAGAGAATTGGTGATGATCCTCAAGATAAAAGGGGTCGGTCAGTTAAGGTTACTTTCAGTTGGTAGTAGTTTAGCCAGAAGACACTTAGGGAGGCCAAACTCAACACCAGGATGCATTTCTGTACGGTATACCTTGAACGTGATAGATCGAGGGAAGAGAGGTGGGAGAAAAGAGAGGATACAGTCACAAGGAATACAAAACAAGAGACACCAAATGAGGCAAGAGGACGGAGGGAGCAGCCCTGCCGCCGCTACAACAGACACGTCAAGAATGGCAAACTGAGAGTAATTAATAAACATGGAGTTGGATTACTAGTTTGCGGTAAAGACTCAGATTTTTAAGGATCGTATTCGATAAAACGTACCTGATATCGTTGGAAATAAGGAATCAAAACTTAGTTAAGAGATAGAACAGCATCTGTTGCGTCCAAAGGATCGTATTTGATAAAACGTACCTGATATCGTTGGAAATAAGGAATCAAAACTTAGTTAAGAGATAGAACAGTATCTGTTGTGTCCAAAGGATCGTATTTGATAAAACGTACCTGATATCGTTGGAAATAAGGAATCAAAACTTAGTTACGAGATAGAACAGTATCTGTTGTGTCCAAAGGGTTGTATTTGATAAAACGTACCTGATATCGTTGGAAATAAGGAATCAAAACTTAGTTAAGAGATAGAACAGCATCTGTTGTGTCCAAAGGATCGTATTTGATAAAACGTACCTGATATCGTTGGAAATAAGGAATCAAAACTTAGTTACGAGATAGAACAGTATCTGTTGTGTCCAAAGGGTTGTATTTGATAAAACGTACCTGATATCGTTGGAAATAAGGAATCAAAACTTAGTTAAGAGATAGAACAGCATCTGTTGTGTCCAAAGGATCGTATTTGATAAAACGTACCTGATATCGTTGGAAATAAGGAATCAAAACTTAGTTAAGATATAGAACAGCATCTGTTGTGTCCAAAGGATCGTATTTGATAAAACGTACCTGATATCGTTGGAAATAAGGAATCAAAACTTAGTTAAGAGATAGAACAGTATCTGTTGTGTCCAAAGGATCGTATTTAATAAAACTTACCTGATATCGTTGGAAATAAGGAATCAAAACTTAGTTAAGAGATAGAACAGTATCTGTTGTGTCCAAAGGGTTAAATGATAGCAACAAAGGAAAGAACAGACATAGGAGGAGGAACGACCCCTCTAAGGACGCAGTCACAGTCTTCAAGAAACAGTAGAAATGGCCCATTGAGACAATACATAATGGGATAAAGTGCACAGCAAATCTCCTAAAAATCTTTAATGATCCAGAACAAATTTACAATGATGAAAGTTAATGGACTATCAGGACGGCAAACGAAGCAGAGACACACACATACATACCAGAGATGGTAAATGACTAAGAATGGGAGACTTCAGTTATGAAGAGGTAGGCTGGGGGGAGTAAGAATCTCTTGGTGTGAGACAAGTCATGGAGACACAAGATCCTAGAGAGAGTAAAGGAAACTTTCATATACCAGCAGATCACTAAACACACTAGGATGAGAGGGACCGATATACCATCATCACTTGACCTGATCCTCACACATACTAGCATGGCTATTGATTGTTTCATGTGTGATACACTATCATCACTAGACCTGATCCTCACACATACTAGCACTGGCTATTGATCGTTTCATGTGTGATACACTATCATCACTAGACCTGATCCTCACACATACTAGCACTGGCTATTGATCGTTTCATGTGTGATACACTATCATCACTAGACCTAATCCTCACACATACTAGCATGGCTATTGATTGTTTCATGTGTGATACACTATCATCACTAGACCTGATCCTCACACATACTAGCACTGGCTATTGATCGTTTCATGTGTGATACACTATCATCATTAGACCTAATCCTCACACATACTAGCACTGGCTATTGATCGTTTCATGTGTGATACACTATCATCACTAGACTTGATCCTCACACATACTAGCATGGCTATTGATTGTTTCATGTGTGATACACTATCATCACTAGACCTAATCCTCAGACATACTAGCATGGCTATTGATTGTTTCATGTGTGATACACTATCATCACTAGACCTGATCCTCACACATACTAGCATGGCTATTGATCGTTTCATGTGGGATACACTATCATCACTAGACTTGATCCTCACACATACTAGCATTGGCTATTGATCGTTCCATGTGTGATACACTATCATCACTAGACCTGATCCTCACACATACTAGCATGGCTATTGATTGTTTCATGTGTGATACACTATCATCACTAGACCTGATCCTCACACATACTAACATGGCTATTGATTGTTTCATGTGTGATACACAGGTTGGGGAAGGTGACCATGGAATACTTAAGTTTGATTATGTGGTAAACAATCAAGTCAAAAGAACAGATACGAGACAACATTGGAAGAGGATTTAGAACTGAGGACACCAAACAAAACTAAACAATTTCTAAGGTAACATTGATTGAGAAATAGAGTTCAGGAACCAGGACATTTTGGTGAAAGGTTCTGTGAGATTTATACTGAAGTAGACATATGGGTACCGGTAACCTCAAACACGGAAGGACAGTTGAAATGAGGAAGAAGCAGTTCAGTAAAATATGTCCAAAAGAGGGAGCTTCGAAAGAAGACATTGTGGACACTCAAGCCAACCAGCATTTGCAAGGTGTAAAAGAGTAAGGGACAGGTAGAAAAGGATGACAGAGGACAACTGTAGCAGGATGATAGAGGAGGAACAAAGAAACTTTGATAAATATATATTCTGGACAAGGGAGAAGAAATTCCAAAAGTTTTCCATAATTTCATCAAAAATGATTTGTCAGCTTCAGATATTTAATCAGGCTAAGGGATTGAGAGGGAAGATTTGTAGATGATGATGTAAGGATGTATGAGGAAGGTAATGGCAAGTTCAAAAATGTTTTAACTGTGGAAGACACTATCGCCCCCAACACCTGCGTGATGGAATGGGGAGGTGGTCTTAGAACACACGAACAGTATATCAAAGGATCTTGATTCATACAAGACTCGTGGTCGTGCTGGAATACCGCCATATGGGCTGAAGACATGTGCAGATACACTTGATACACTGCTTGAAGCACTGTTCAAGGTGTCGCTGGAAAAAAAAGGGCAGAGTGCCAGGAGAGTGGGAAAGGGCAAAGGTCATCCTTACATATATCCACTGACGAGTGTGGTTTGTCAATAGGTACTGGAACAAGTAATCAGAAACATGTGAATGATTACCTACAGAGGTGAGATGAACTTAGTTACACCCTGAATGGTTTTATGGAAAGGAGGCCTTGTGGGGCGAACCTCACAGCCGAAGAGAGGATGAACCCCAGCTTT
Source organism: Panulirus ornatus (assembly GCF_036320965.1). Taxonomy (NCBI): domain Eukaryota; kingdom Metazoa; phylum Arthropoda; class Malacostraca; order Decapoda; family Palinuridae; genus Panulirus; species Panulirus ornatus. The sequence goes on from NC_092233.1 coordinate 54,457,451, forward strand.
AAGAGAAAATGAAAGGCTGGATGGAAGACTGGGGTTCAAAAACTGGAGCACCAAGCAGGAGCGAGGGTAAGACTTCGTAGATGGACAAGATGGTGATTTTGGTGAAAGAAATCAGAGGACACATTTAAGACGTTCCTTTGCGATATGGGCTGAGGTCACCAGTCGGAGTGTGGCAGGGGTTCTGTTACCAATGCTTTTCTTGATTGTGAAGTTAAATGAATCTATAAATGGCGTTATTGTCGTCTGCTGCGTCACGACAGACAGTGAGGTACGGTAGGTGCCCTGTCGTCTGCTGCGTCACGACAGACAGTGAGGTACGGTAGGTGCGCTGTCGTCTGCTGCGTCCCGGCAGACAGTGAGGTACGGTAGGTGCGCTGTCGTCTGCTGCGTCACGGCAGACAGTGAGGTACGGTAGGTGCGCTGTCGTCTGCTGCGTCCCGGCAGACAGTGAGGTATGGTAGGTGCCCTGTCGTCTGCTGCGTCACGGCAGACAGTGAGGTACGGTAGGTGCCCTGTCGTCTGCTGCGTCCCGGCAGACAGTGAGGTATGGTAGGTGCCCTGTCGTCTGCTGCGTCACGACAGACAGTGAGGTACGGTAGGTGCCCTGGCGTCTGCTGCGTCCCGGCAGACAGTGAGGTATGGTAGGTGCCCTGGAATGCGTTCGTGCGCGCGATCCATCGCGTTATTCCGTCTCTGAACGCACAAACCTCCAAGCAACTGGATGTAAACGAGAAACCATAACAATTATGTATGTTTAAGACAATATAGAAAAGTGTCGTAGAAGGCGACTAAAAGGGAAGGGAGCGAGGGGCTGGAAATCCTCCCCTCTCGTTTTTAATTTTCCAAAAGAAGGAACAGAGAAGGGGGCCAAGTGAGGCTATTCCCTCAAAGGCTCAGTCCTCTGTTCTTAACGCTACCTCGATAACGCGGGAAATGGCGAATAGTATGAAAAAAAAAATAAATGTTGGGTACAAAAGGGGGAAGTTAGATGAAGCAGGCCTTCATAAGTTGTGATGATGTCCGGATATGTTTCGTTTACGGTAGTAAAGCCACATATGTTTCCTCATAGCCCTCAGCTTATTACTGTCTATCATCTTTCCCTCAACCCCTCAGCTTATTATTATCTATCATAGCGTAAGAGATAATATATGTCGTGATGTTTCGTGTGGTCAGGCATTTTTTTTGCCATACGTTATGACGATGTTTCGTGCGAAGGCATTTTTTTTGCCGTACGTTATGACGATGTTTCGTGCGAAGGCATTTTTTTTGCCATACGTTATGACAATGTTTCGTGTGGTGTAATTTTTTTGGCATATGTTATTATAATTTCCTTTGCCTAGTCTTTTTTTTTTTTTGGCTATATGTAAAAATACAGTAGGTACCTCTGGTCCTACAGTAACTTATTTCAGATATATAAACGTAAAGGTCATAAATTACCAAACATACGAATATTACTAATATGATATTGTGATGGTAATGTACAGAGTGGAGATTGTTTAACTGATTTGTGCTGGTATCCCCAGCACATTGATTGTGCACCCCCCACACTATTACACAGAGGTCACTAAGGGCCTGTATCAGAATCCAGTGGGATTCATATTACATACGCTGTTACAAAATTGGTTCATTCCATAAACATCCCTTTCGTAAACTTTCCCGGCTAGATTCAGACAAGTGGATACAGGCTTTTATTAGAGTTTCAGGCATCTTGTTCTTCACAATAAGGTTTTGTGACATCTCTTGTCAGTGGTGCCTTTGTGATCCAGCCCAATGGTAATAGATTACCATAAACAACTGAGCATCTACTCGTCCGCCATACTTACCGCCCTTGAGCTGGTAGACATCACTGCCATAGACAGTTCAATTTTCTCTGATTCTTTATCTTAACTACTTGCCCTTAACATCCTGAGATCAGAATGTAACATGCTGGTCTCTGGAGCCAGACACAAATACTCAAGACATTATTGCACAAGGGATTCAAATCAAATTGTTATGGATTCCCTCTCATATAGGCCTCCGTGAGCACGACAGATCTGACGCTTCAGCCAAACTTGCACTAAGTAAAGGTGATGTTAATAAACAACATTGGATTGTCAGTTAGAAGCCTCAAAACTGTAATCAGAAAGGAACTAACTGACCTCTTGGAAGCACGAAGACGAGTTCAGATAAGCATAAGCAGAAACATTTTCCATCACAGAGAAAGGTGTCAAGTAAAACATGTATATGGAGGAAGTGATAAGGTCAGCAGTTTACATGATGTTGTAACTGCTAGACTAAGGCTAGGCTGTAGGAACTATTAGCGCTTTGGCCTATCTCGAGATGTTAATCATGTGAATTGTAAAGTTTGTGGTCAAAGATTTGGACACAAACTAGAACACTATGTCTTAGAATGTGAAAAAAAAATAGAGCGTTTTAGAGATAGATCTAAACAAACCCTACAAAAAATGTCACCACACCATATTGTTAACAAGAGACCTGAAATTTTAAGTTTGTATCCACTTTTTTTGCATCTAGTCGGTAAAACATATCATATAAAACTATGTAATGTATGTACTGAAATACGAATTATAACATCTTATGTAATATCAACCCACTGGGGTCTGACTAAGACCCTTTGTGACCCCTGTAATCCTTTTCCGCTACTGCTCACAGGATCAGCATCGGGTACACATAAATATGTCGGGTTTACCATCACCAATCATCAATCTTGTCTATCCCTATCCCTAAAAGACTCTCATTTTTGATCAAATTTGAAGGCATGATTGCATAAAATAATATCCTGTTGGTCGAGAAAGAGATAGAGAGAGAGAGAGGAGAAAAAAAAGAAGTCCCCCCCATGCACGAAGGAAAACGGGAAGTGGAGGTCCTCGTCGCCGAGCACCACAGGTCGGCTCCATCTTCCGCCTCAGCCGACACACCAACCTCTCCCTCTGCCTCAGCTCATATCAGATCGCTTCCATCCTTTGCTTTATACGACATAGGGCCGCCTCATCCCCTCCCCCGCTGTCTCAGCTTACATCAGGTCTCACCACTTTCGCTCTCATCTCACGCTGAGCTGCCTCCCTCCCTCCACCACTTGCCTCAGCCCTCCTAACCCACCCGGGGCCGCCGCGTCACAATCCCCTGCGTCAGTGCTGGCTGGGGCCGCCCTTACCCCCCCGTGCTCCCACCCGCCGGTTCACCTCCATTTACCCGCTACAGGTCATACCTGCCAGGTCACCCCCGTCCCCCTGTATCACCTCATACTGTGCCTCACGCTCACACGCGGTGATCATCCACTCCCTCACCTCTGAACATGACGCCTCCAATCCTCTCATCATCTCAGACTGGGACGCCTCTAAACGAAGCCTTCGTCTGTATCACTTGTGGACGCCTCTAACCTCAGGCTTCGTCTGTATCGCTTGTGGACGCCTCTAACCTCAGGCTTCGTCTGTATCGCTTGTGGACGCCTCTAACCTCAGACTTCGTCAGTATCGCTTGTGGACGCCTCTAACCTCATACTTCGTCTGTATCACTTGGCGTCGCCTCTAACCTCAGGCTTCGTCTGTATCGCTTGTGGACGCCTCTAACCTCAGACTTCGTCAGTATCGCTTGTGGACGCTTCTAACCTCATACTTCGTCTGTATCACTTGGCGTCGCCTCTAACCTCAGACTTCGTCTGTATCGCTTGTGGACGCCTCTAACCTCAAGCTTCGTCTGTATCACTTGGCGTCGCCTCTAACCTCATACTTCGTCTGTATCACTTGGGGTCGCCTCTAACCTCAAGCTTCGTCTGTATCACTTGGGGTCGCCTCTAACCTCATACTTCGTCTGTATCACCTGCTTCATCTCACAACTTGTCTTCCCCCGTACCTAGCATCACCTCAGACTGGCGCGCCTCTTACACATGCTCTCATCGAATCAACTCCACCCATTATTTCATCTCACATCGGATCACTTCCACTCACTCTCTTTCAGCTCACACTGTCTACATCTGCCTCAGCTCACAAGACATCCTAGCTCCTCTGGTATACCCGTTACTCGCTGATGTTGATGTTCATCTCATCTCTAGTAATGACCCGTTACCAGGTGTTGCTAACACCTACCCCCACTCTTCCTTCCCAGGCTCCCAAAGATGATCCGTTCCCATTGTTAATCCTCCTCCCCCCCCCTCCTACGTCTCACTGATGATCCGTTACCAGGCCTTGTTAATACCCCTCCCACGTCTCAGTGATTATCCGTCACCAGACCTTATTAATACCCCTCTCAAGTCTCGGTGTTGATCCGTTACCAAACCTTGTTCATGTCCCACCTAAGTCTCATTGATGACCTGTTGCCAGGCCATGTTAAAGCCCTTCTCAGTTCCTGTGATGACCAGTTACCAGGTCTTGATTTTGCCTATGCCAGGACCCAATGACGACATATTCCTAGCCGTGCTACTACTCCTTAGAAATCCCAGTAAGCGACGCTTTTTTAGACCTTCGTTGCGTTTCCAGATCCTGCTAATGCCACTTTCCCCACGTCACAGTGACGACCCAAATACCAGGCCTTGTTACTGCTCTTTGACGAGCATTTCAAAGGAAACACATATCTCTCAAAAGGATTAAAGTCTCATTGTTACTCCATCCAAACGTAGTGTGTCATTGTGACTGTCAGTGGGTCAATCTTGTATCTTTAGCCTCGGCTCTCACTACCACACACTCCTGGTAAACCCTAGGTTTATCACGCACTCTGTACATCACCATAACGCAGCGAGTCTTGAGTGAACGTGTCTGTTATATGACCCGTCGTCCTGGCGACGACCTACGTTGGCTCCAGCGTGGTAATCCAGTGTACTGATTACGACGAGTCTCCCCCCCAATGAACGTGAACATGTAGCTCTCGTTACCTATGGTAATTCTGGTGTCGTCCTCCAGCGCAATGGTTCCTGTGAGAAGTTAACCTGATTTGGAACATATTCCCCAGTGATCTGTCGTAGCTCTGCTGTAGTCCCCAGGGTTATGTGCTGGTCCCTGTGTAGAAGTGTTCTTGTTGACGTCAACCTCTCACACCTGGATCTGGTCAGATCAAACTTTCCCAACCCTGACGGACATATCTGGTTACTCACGTCTCATCCTCGACCCCCACCAATTCTCCAACTTTAGGACACATCTCGCTCGACATCTCGACCGTGGTGAGACCGGCTCACCGCCACCATCTCTCCTGCTCTACCATCTCTCGTCCGGCAACTTTTAAGTGATCTTCGACCTCCGTGCTCTCCCGGGAGACGTGGATTATATTTCGTTGGGCTCCAACTTCAACGAGTGAAGACGATTGTCGGGTAGACTAAAGAAAGGAAGACGTTTCGAGGTAGGTGCTATTATTAACAGCAGTGAAGAGTGGTCGGAAGCTGACTATGATGCATCCGTTACACAACATCGGAACATCGGCTCACACATCCTGGAAGGAGACGTCTTCATCAAATAAGATGAATTATGTAACAATGCAGGTCCGCGCCGCCACCGAGAACTTACAGTAACTGAGAATTCTACGCTCTGCAGCCTCGATTCAGATGGAAATATGAGGAAGGTTTTAAGTTTTATAGAATATTTATTGTCTAGATATACATAGACGAAGCATAGCAGTGAGGGTATGGGTGGGAGGGAGGTGGAGGCAAGTATAGAGCGTACAGTGAGTTTGATAAATCGACGTGGGAAAAGCGAGATCCCGCACTCAAAACTCCACCTAACATCCGGTCAGGTTGAGGCATCTATCAACTGCAGATCGAGTTCAAGTTTCCAGATATCACAAGCATCAGAATCGAGCGGTTTTCCTGTGTTCTAATAAATTACTAATTACTGGCGGGGTTAAGAATCAAAGTATTATATAAATCATTCTTGGACAAAGGAATTGGTTCCACTTAGACAAAGGCATTGGTGTCACTTAAATGAAATTCTCTTGGACAGAATCATTCAATACACAGACGCTCAGTTTTAATTCCATAAATCAAGACTTCAACATTAATGTCTGTAAGTTTTGAATGGGTTTTAAAGTGGTGATATTACTCACCACAATACAGTTCAGTTCATAAGGGTGTTCTTGAAGACAAACAACGTCACGCTCTTCCTCTTTGTTTCAAGAGGAATTATCTTGACCCAACAAAATTTCAAGTAGTGACACTGATGTTTTGTAAACTTCTCCACCTGTATGGCATTCGAGGATACCCTTTTTATATTGCTTACCTTCATTTGCGACCGCCAGCCCCAGCAGACACAGCACCAGCTGAACATTCATGTTTAAGTGTCCACAAGTTCCTCAGTGACTCCCAACAGAAAACTTCGAAACATGAAATTCTCATCCATTTCAGAATCACACTCAATCCAGCCACTAGTAATTCAATACACATTTGATAAAGTATAATCGCTATCTGTCTCTCGCACTCCTGCACAAGAGGTGTTTCAAGTCTTCTTTCTTCATTTACGGAAACTGACAACACGATCTTCACGCACACTACACTACGTATGGCCAACTCGTCTAGAGTCTCGCCTCGCACTAGGCGGGTTTAGTGGTCTGTGGTCCAGTGATGTAGAGGTGGGCGGAGCCAAGCCAGCTGATGGGCGGCGCTCGGGTTCTCCCTTAACCTGTCGGGCCAGAATCCAAGCGACGGGCGGACGCAGCACGCGCGGCTATCCGATGAGACTCTTAACTTTACCATCAGAATATTCTCCGAGAATTAAGACTCACCGATCGACCGTAGCTACATCCTCGCTTACTGTGGACCAGGAGGCCTCACTGGAGGAAGGGACGCGCTCCTCTTGTGTTGCAAAACAGTTGGAAAAAGTGAGACAAAGCAGTTCACACCTCGCTCCTCACAACCGCCTCGCGCGCAGGGGGGAGGAACGAGAAGTGCAATAATCGTAGCTCCAATGTTTACGTAACACCAATATCTCACCCCCATGCTTAATCTAATGAGTCTCCCTCTCTCACATGACCCTGACCTTCACCTTCTTGACCTTAGAGAAGTAATAAGGATAGGCATCGTCTTGCAGCGCAAGTCTTGTTGACTTTGTGCTGTATAGAACGATACGGTATGTTTATAAAAGGGACGCAAGACGGAAGGGCCTGCCTGCGCAACGCTCGAGTGTGTGTGTGTGTGTGTGTCTCTCTGGTCTTTTGCCTCGCCGAGGTGTAGGGAAGGCGGTGGTTTTAGGTGCATTGACTACCAACTGCTGTAGCACCAGCTTGTCGTTATTATTGGAAAGACTGCCAAACCTACTCGTTTCATGACGCATCGTAGCCTCAACGCCAACGGAAAAGCATTTCTTTCACGGACCGCCACATATTGGTAATGTTATTCCAGAGGAGACATTAGCGTATATATATATATATATATATATATATATATATATATATATATATATATATATATATATATATATATATATATATTATCCTTGGGGATAAGGGAGAAAGCACACTTCCCACGCATTCCCTACGTGTCGTAAAAGGCGACTGAAAGGGGAGGGAGTGGGGGGCGGGAAATCCTTCCGTCCCGTTTTTAATTTTCCAAAGAAACGGAACAGAGAAGGGGGCCAAGTGAGGATATTCCCTCTAAGGCTCAGTACTCTGTACTTAACGCTCCCTCGCTAACGCGGGAAATGGCGAATATGTATGAAAAAATATATACATATGTATTTTTTTCCGCAAGTTTACGGGAAATTATATTAAAGTTACACTTTTTGGGTTTGGCCTAACTTTCCCTTGTTACTTAACGCAGGTGCCACACCGTCACGGTTATCGCTGACGCCAGTCTGTCCATTACTTACGCCAGAGAGTCCTTATGACTGACGCCAATGTGTGCCCATGACTCATGCCAGTGTGTGCCCATGACTCACGGCAGTGTGTGCCCATGACTCACGCCACTGTGTCCATTACTTACGCCAGTGTGTGCCCATGACTCATGCCAGTGTGTGCCCATGACTCATGCCAGTGTGTGCCCATGACTCACGCCAGTGTGTGCCCATGACTCATGCCAGTGTGTGCCCATGACTCATGCCAGTGTGTGCCCATGACTCACGCCACTGTGTCCTTTACTTACGCCAGTGTGTGCCCATGACTCACGCCAGTGTGTGCCCATGACTCACGCCACTGTGTCCTTTACTTACGCCAGTGTGTGCCCATGACTCACGCCAGTGTGTGCCCATGACTCACGCCAGTGTGTGCCCATGACTCATGCCAGTGTGCCCATGATTCATGCCAGTGTGTGCCCATGACTCATGCCAGTGTGCGCCCATGACTCATGCCAGTGTGTGCCCACGACTCATGCCAGTGTGTGCCTATGACTCACGCCAGTGTGTGTCCATGACTCATGCCAGTGTGTGCCTATGACTCACGCCAGTGTGTGTCCATGACTCACGCCAGTGTGTGCCTATGACTCACGCCAGTGTGTGTCCATGACTCACGCCAGTGTGTGCCCATGACTCACGCCAGTGTGCCCATGACTCATGCCAGTGTGCCCATGACTCATGCCAGTGTGGGCCCATGACTCATGCCAGTGTGTGCCCATGACTCATGCCAGTGTGTGTCCATGACTCATGCCAGTGTGTGCCCATGACTCATGCCAGTGTGTGCCCATGACTCATGCCAGTGTGTGCCCATGACTCATGCCAGTGTGTGTCCATGATTCATGCCAGTGTGTGCCTATGACTCACGCCAGTGTGTGCCTATGACTCACGCCAGTGTGTGCCCATGACTCATGCCAGTGTGTGCCCATGACTCACGCCAGTGTGTGCCCATGACTCATGCCAGTGTGTGCCCATGACTCACGCCAGTGTGCCCATGACTCATGCCAGTGTGTGCCCATGACTCACGGCAGTGTGTGTCTATGACTCACGCCAGTGTGTGCCCATGACTCATACCAGTGTGTGCCTATGACTCACGCCAGTGTGTGTCCATGACTCACGGCAGTGTGTGTCCATGACTCATGCCAGTGTGCCCATGATTCATGCCAGTGTGTGTCCATGACTCACGCCAGTGTTTGCCCATGACTCACGCCAGTGTGTGCCCATGACTCATGCCAGTGTGTGCCTATGACCCACGCCAGTGTATGCCTATGACTCATGCCAGTGTGCCCATGATTCATGCCAGTGTGTGTCCATGACTCACGCCAGTGTTTGCCCATGACTCACGCCAGTGTGTGCCCATGACTCATGCCAGTGTGTGCCCATGACTCACGCCAGTGTGTGCCTATGACTCACGCCAGTGTGTACCCACGACTCACGCCAGTGTTTACCCATGGCTCATGTCAATGTGCGCTTATGTATCACAAGTGTGTGTGTGCTCGTGGCCCATGTATGTTTATGCGCATGATAATATGGGTACATGACAGTGTGTCATGAGCTGCTAGGTCGTGCAAGAGCGTCGCTCTGTTGACCAGGCGGAGCTAGACACAGGTGTGTCTTTCCTTCCAGCGCGCATACACACACACACACACACACACACACACACACACACACACACACACACACACACACACACACACATAGCTCATGGTGTATTGCGCATCCATCATACAAGTGTCTCTAATGTCAATTACTCTGCTGTTAATTACCATGTGCATAATTAAGCATGAGAAGTGGGTATTGGAGGTGAACACTCACTCCCGTCCCGAATTATCTGTAAGGGTCTGGTGGCCTAACTCGGGCATCACTACACTGCAGGTTCACCATGGATGATAGCCCTTCCCTCCTTCCCTCCCTCACCACACATCACTCACTCTCTTCGTCCCAGAAACGTGTCATCATGAGCGGTGCCTTACTGATGGTGCAGCAGTACAACCTACCCTCTCCCCTCAAGCCCCCTTGGGTACGGCCGTGATAATTACTATACGCGCAACGCTTTTGTGCCAGGCTCCAACACTCGCCTGATTATAATCCAAGAATCGTAATTACTGTTTGGCTCATGATCCTGAAGTCTCGAGATGGTTTAATGGGCCACTTTGGAAGAGGGAGGTGTGGCTCCACATTAAGGTAATGAGACATTTAATATTCTCTGGTCATTATCTCGAACCTTAATACAAGCGTGGCCGCGACAGGTCTACCACCACAACACTTTAATAAGACGTTGTAAAGCGTGATGGATGGGTGCGATGTAGGATGTGCCAGAATTGGTACGTCCATGGTGCTCTCGAGGTTCGCTTTCCTAACCTTTCGCTTGGCAGGATATTTTTTCCTTTTTCTTTTTTTTTTTGTAGAGGGTTTAATTGATAGACGAGAATATTCGCCAGGAAAGGAACGAGACACACACACACACACACACACACACACACACACACACACACACACACACACACACACACACACACACACACGAGCCTAAGTACTCATTTATCGACCCAGCTCTCAGAGGAAGATGAACAATTGGGTTGGGGCCGACTGATGCATCCAGAACTCAAGACCTATATTGGCTTGATCCTGGACACTTACGCATGGTCAATGTGTATCTCTCAGTCTCACCTGTGACGACATACACTTTCTTTTTTTTCAGGTGTCTCTTTTCCACCTTGCTGGCGACACTTTGTCCTGGTGCATTTGATCTGTTCCTCCTTATCTCTGCTCTCCCGGCTGCCCGAAGCACCAGGGACGGGGGTGGTTATGTGTAACTGTGTTAGAATTTTGATTTGTGCCGGTCTCCCCGGGAAATCAATTGTGCACCCCATGCTCATCGTGTGAGGGGTAGCGGAAGAGGATTACAGGGGTCACAAAGTGTCTTAGTCGGAAGGGAAGACGTGAATCTGTGGCTGGCACTCGTGTTTATGAAGCACCAGACCCAGTGGGCCCTCGTCTGCTTGGTCACATGGAGGGCTGCGAGAACGGTGGATTGGCATTGTTCAGTGGTATAACCATACACCTTTGCCATTTTTCTTATTCATACCTCACATATCGTCGACACATCCTTACCTCTGGTTGTATTGACATAATTTCCCGAAGATATTTCACGCCAGAGGCCAGCAGTTTATATTCTGTTAAGGAAGTGGATGAATTATTGATAGCGTCTGGCAACATCCCTGGCGCGTCTGCAGACAGAATCCAATTTTTGTAGAGTAAAATTCTTTTTCCTCCCAAACGTTGTACATCTTAAATTCTCAGTGATAACAATAGTACACAGTGTCAAATGTTTTGAAGTATATATGTAAGTGTGTTGAAAAGGATCACAATTTTGCGCGTGATCAAGTATATTCCTAAGAGTCCACGGGGAAAATGAGACGTAGCTAGAACGCCATTTGGTAAACAATCGCATGTTTACCAAATGGCGTCCTAGCTACGTCTCTTCGTTGTATATCAACTGACTATTATTCGTCTCTTGTGTCTCCCCTGGTGATGTGATTATTACACGAAAGTGCACTTGGGAACTTGTGTTTCATTTTCCCCGTGGACTCTTAGGAATGTTTGTGTGTGTGTTCAGTGTCAAATCCAAAGATTCTTCTTAGTCTTCTCGCGTGCGCTTACACACACACACACACACACACACACACACACACACACACACACACACACACACACACACACATAATACTCGAACAGACAAGAGCAAATGTCAATAGATAATGGCCAAAAAGCTGAGGAAAGTACACTAAGAAATATATATATATATATATATATATATATATATATATATATATATATATATATATATATATATATATTACTCATTAATTTCGTCTCATACTGTTACTAAGGATACAGAAGTGGAGATGATGAGAGGAAAATCTGCTTCATCACCATGTTCAACACACATGACGTGTGAAGGCGTCTGTATGGCTGTGTGGTCTTACTTGTTTGTGCCCATGTGGAGGAGCCTTGCACTCGTGCCCCCGGACCCCCTCGCCTCCTGTTTTATTGTGATGTGTTTCTGTGAATTTACCGACATTTCTGTGTGTGTGTGTGTGTGTGTGTGTGTGTGTGTGTGTCTGGCCCACGCAAGGCAGGGAAGATATTGCTCCCAGGATGATGTAGGTTGGGACGAAAAGTAACGCCCTCTCTGAGGCCCGACGCCGCCCTTCCCGTGTATAGGCTGATCGGGGGGACTGTGTCCGTACGGCGAGGGAGGGAAGAGGAGGGAGGAGAGGGAAGGGAACGACGGCTCTTGTCCTTATACGCCCGCTGGAGCCTCCGTAAGAGGCTTCGTTGAGAGTGAAGGAAGGGCGGGCGAAACAAGATAATTACCAAGGTGGTCGTGTGGTGTCTCAGAGTACAGCAATTAGTCGTGATAAATTAGCGTGTAAATGGACTCTTCATCATTACTCACTAGAGGGAGTGAGAGGGGAGGGCGGCAGAGGGCTAGGAATGAGGAGAGAGAGAGAGAGAGAGAGAGAGAGAGAGAGAGAGAGAGAGAGAGAGAGAGAGAGAGAGAGAGAGAGAGAGAGAGAGAGTCTTAGGACTTCGGTCTTAGCGCACGGCGGACACAAGGGCTTTAACGTGGTTGATCTGGGTGTGGCACACCGGAGGGAAGGAGGGAGGGTCTCCAGGCAATCTGCACCCACCTAACTCTGGCCAGGGTAGACCACCCTCCTCCTCACCTCAACTCCTTCCCATCTTCCGCCATGGGTCGTCCCAGAGAACTGGTCACCCTCTCCCCCTCACACAGTCCTGCAGGGGACACTCGAGGAGAGAGAGGAAACATCCTCTCTACACATAGCTACAATATCGGCCATTCATTTCTAGTGGTTTTGTAATGAATGTATGGTTTAGAATGTCCCCAAAATGCATTGATTACATTAAATGGACACCTGTGGGTGTAGCGGTTAGCGTTTCTTGACCGTGATGCATTCACGGGCCTCCCGCCCAGGGTTGAGAGCAAAGGTTCGAATCCTGGTAACGGCAGTCGGTCCACAGTGAACCCAGCTGTTTATCCACTCTTAAGGGTTGATCGATAAAATGCGTCCCTGGCTCAGGCTAGGGTATATATATATATATATATATATATATATATATATATATATATATATTAATATATATATATATATATATATATATATATATATATATATATATATATATATATATTTATATTTATATATTTTTTTTTTTTTTTCCAAAAGAAGGAACAGAGAAGAGGGCCAGGTGAGGATATTCCCTCAAAGACCCAGTCCTCTGTTCTTAACGCTACCTCGCTATCGCGGGAAATGGCAAATAGTATGATAGAAAGAAAAGAATATATATATATATATATATATATATATATATATATATATATATATATATATATATATATATATATATATATATATATATATATATATACATATATATTGGGAACGGGGGGCTGGAAATCCTCCCCTCTCTCTTTCTTCTTTTTAATTTTCCAAAAGAAGGAACAGAGAAGGGGGCCAGGTGAGGATATTCCCTCAAAGGCCCAGTCCTCTGTTCTTAACGCTACCTTGCTAACGCGGGAAATGGTGAATAGTTTGAAAAGAAAGATATACATATATCGTTATTAGGATGATCTTGAATAGGGCCTCAGTTACCCGTCCCGTCTAAGCTAACATGAAAAAAAAAGACGCTATAGTGTGATTCTGTATATCAAAAAGCAAAGACGAAAGATGAACCTAAGATATACCTATATGTTAAACCGTACAAATCACTTTACTGGAGTTCATTCTTTCTAGGAATTATGTGACTTATAGAGTGGTTGAACCTCATGGCCTGCTGCCTCTTGCATCTGGGAAGCATCAAGTGTTGTGCGAGTCGTGTGCTGTGAGCCGAGGGTGGAGCTAAGCGTTAGAGGATTGACTCGTCGCTCAAGTGCTGTGGATTTATTGTGACTGAGTGACACGGTACATGATAATTGGCCCTTGTATAAGGGCTGGACCACAGTGGAGTGAATTATTCAACAAGTTACACATTAAATAAAGTCTACAAAACCTTGAGTAACAATGGTTGGATGATATTGCCACGTAGGTATGATTAGTAAACTGTTTAAAATGGACATGGTTAAGATTATTTTTAAGTGTATGGGGTATAAAAGCATTAGAATTTTCTAGGAACATCATTAACTGTACAACAGAGAGGTACATAATGTATCAAAATGTCGGCAAAATAGAGATGTGGTTCGCTGAGTATCAACGGGAGGGGCAGACATCCATCCATGAGTACCTAACATGGGTATAATTGTCTCATCGTAATGAAGGGAGTTTAGTGCAGCGAGTGATGAAAGAGCGTCTCGCACGATCGTACCATCTTCCTTGAAGACATTGCTCAAGTTTTTGGAGTAATGAGAATAGCAGACGGTTCAGCTTGGAGTGGAGGATATCCAGCCATTGATCCTGTTCCCCCATTCTAGAATGGGGGACCGTCATTGTGTGTGTGTGTGTGTGTTGCAGCCACAGTACTGCCACAATCCCCAGTGGTGTGTCGATTCTGAGCAACGAGGAGGGTACCGTGATGTCACGAATGGGGGGGTTTGACTCCACATCCTGCAAGGTAGTGCAGCTACAGAACGTCTTCCTCTGCGTCAGTTGCCGATAACACCACCCCGCCGAAGGTGACTTATCATCACTCGTAGTTGCCACCACAGGCCGGTGGAGTCCAGTAAACAGACCCTGGCCAATATTTACTCCCGCCTCTGCTTCATGACAGAGCTACAGTCTCATTTGGTACACCTCATGAACACCATACATCTGGAGGCCCACAGCAGCTGTACTAACCCAACCAGATGGTTGTCTCTCACTTGAAGGGGGGGGGGGGGGGGGGGAAGTCTGGAATGCTTTTGTGCATGGATTGGCATGCGTTGGTCTGAGCATCCCGGATCGCAAGAGGCTGAGCTGTAGCTGGGACGTATTTATCCGAACATCCGGGTCTCAGTGCGATGATGAAATCAGTTATTCTCTGTCCTCATCTTTAGTATTACCGATGTATCTCTGTTTATCTATATACGGTATGTAGCAGATGTATTTATGTATACAGACAACGCTGGCGTAAAACATTAAAAGTATTTTTCTGTTGTTTTGCATTCACCTCAAGAAGTCTGTTGTTACACTGGGCTATGGAGAGTACACAAATATTCCGAAATCAGTTTGAGATTGGCTAAGGGACAATTTCATTACATACTCTGTTCTTTTCTTTTTTTTACCTCGTTGATTTCACGCCCTTGACAAGGTAATGCCACAGTCAGGTGGCTGCTTAGGCACTCGATGGCTTAATATTACGAAGAGAAGGGTCTGTTGTACACGTCTTGTTTGCCTAACCTCTGAGGTAATAGCAACCTTGTCTAGCATTCTGATCCTCAGCTTCAGAAACAGGTCCAGGTTATGGTGGCTGGAATAAAAGCTTCGAAAACATTTGCTCTTTTGCTTGTCGACTGGAAGGAAGGAAGGGACTTGAGGGGTGGGTTTGAGGTCCTTTGAGAGGAATTTACTGAAGGGATTGTGTGAGTGAGGAAGGCAAGAATAAGTTGATGAGAAGAGAAGAAAGTCTGGGGAGATGGTAGAACTTCCAGCTCAACCCAGGTGTTGTGTGCTTATTTTTTGGTACCTGTCTGGCCGGGTGGTAAGAATGGCTATAATCATGTGCTTGGATAAGCTGATTGACCATATGTTACGAAAATGAAATCACTTAAAAACTGGATATAGAAATATATGGATATGATAATATATATGCCCTCAGTCAAGTTTATCACAGATGTTAGATACGCTAATAGAAATGTGTGTTTGTATCTCATAAACAATATGGGGCGACGGATTAGGTTCATCACAAAATTAAATTTTTTCTTAATGAAAAAATTTCTACTCCAAGACCAATTTCTGTGAAGTCTTGGTTCCTGGTGGTGTCAGTGGCTTTCTGTCCTTCCTTATACTCAGTCTTGGTTCCTGACAGTGTCAGGTGTTTCATCTATCCTTCCTTATACTCAGTCTTGGTTCCTGATGGTGTCAGGTGTTTTCTCTATCCTTCCTTATACTCAATCTTGGTTCCTGACGGTGTCAGTGGCTTTCTGTCCTTCCTTATACTCAGTCTTGGTTCCTGATGGTGTCAGGTGCTTCAACTATCCTTCCTTATACTCAGTCTTAGTGCCTGATGGTGTCAGGTCTTTCTCAAGTAGTCCTGGTGTTGGCCAGGGCCTTCGTAAAGGTTGCTGTAGACCAAGGCTGCACTACTTCCAGTTGCAGGGATATGCAGACTCCTTTGGATTAAGAAGTCCTTGGACGAGACTGTACTCACAATGATACACCTTCGATAAAGATGACTTTTCCACTCCCGGTGTACCAATCGCCATTTCCCGCATTAGCGAGGTAGCGTTAAGAACAAAGGACTGGGCCTTTGAGGGAATATCCTCACCTGGCCCCCTTCTCTGTTCCTTCTTTTGGAAAATTAAAAAAAAAAACGAGAGGGGAGGATTTCCAGCCCCTGCTCCCTCCCCTTTTAGTCGCCTTCTACGACACGCAGGGAATACGTGGGAAGTATTCTTTCTCCCGTATCCCCAAGAGCGGGGTATGGAAATCCAAAGCTCAGCTGTTCTATCTACGAACGCACATCTCTCCTGTGGCAAATTGTTTTAGAAAAGAAAAGAAAAAGATAAAAGAATTACTCTTAATAATGCGCGAGATTTACCGTTCGTAGCGCGCATATGGAGGCATGCTGTAGCCAGTCAGGGTGGTGAGGAAAAGATGGGATTAGATCGTAAAAGTTTCACAGTCTGCTCTAGACGAACGCGATCACTTGTCAGCTGGAATCAAGTGTCTGCTGATCTTATGGATTATGAAGCATCAGTCTGGCTTACCAGGAGACGCGAGACCAGCCCGGTAGGTCGCCGATGAAATGGGCGGGAAGAAACAATGGATCGACCGAGGTTCCTCGAGCCGGTACCTCCTCCCTGCAGCTCTCTCTCTCTCTCTCTCTCTCTCTCTCTCTCTCTCTCTCTCTCTCTCTCTCTCTCTCTCTCTCTCACTAGCAGCTATACAGGGACCGACCCTCTCTCTCTCTCTCTCTCTCTCTCTCTCTCTCTCTCTCTCTCTCTCTCTCTCTCTCTCTCTCTCTCTCTCTCTCTCACTAGCAGCTATACAGGGACCGACTCTCTCTCTCTCTCTCTCTCTATCTATCTATCTATCTATTTCTCTCTCTCTCTCTCCCTCCCTCCTTCTCTCTCTCTCTCTCTCTCTCTCTCTCTCTCTCTCTCTCTCTCTCTCTCTCTCTCCCCCGTCCTCATCATCGTCTCCTAATCCGATGCGATGTTAAGTCACAGCATTTATAGGTGTTGGTGATGGTGAGCGCGCACACACGCACACGCCCGCCCCTCCTACTCAGACAGTGTGCGTGGGGAGCTCATACTGTCCCGTACGTCTCGTATCTGATTTCATTTTGTCAGTTTACAAGTCAATCCCGGTAACTGAATCAGTGCGCGTGGTCGTGGAGGAGACTGTGGGAGTGTCGGTGGTCGAGGGGTGTGATAGAAGGGCCTCATCGCCAGGTTCTAGCCACCATGTGTTCACGAGGGATACAGTGGGTGGAGCAGGACCTCCTCCTTACACCGTCTGCTCCTGCGACCAGCAACAGTAGCTCGGCCTCCAGGCAACCCCACCCCACCAGATCTGTTACTACTTCCACTATATATATATATATATATATATATATATATATATATATATATATATATATATATATATATATATATATACATATATATATTATCCCTGGGGATAGGGGAGAAAGAATACTTCCCACGTATTCCCTACGTGTCGTAGAAGGCGACTAAAAGGGGAGGGAGCGGGGGGGCTGGAAATCCTCCCCTCTCATTATTTTTTTATAATTTTCCAAAAGAAGGAACAGAGAAGGGGGCCAGGTGAGGATATTCCCTCAAAGGCCCAGTTCTCTGTTCTTAACGCTACCTCGCTAACGCGGGAAATGGCGAATAGTTTGAAAGAAAAAAGAAGAATATATATATATATATATATATATATATATATATATATATATATATATATATATTTCTCTCTATTATTATACTTAATCGCCGTCTTCCGCGATAGCGAGGTAGCGCAAGGAAACTAACAAGGACTGGCCCAACCCACCCACATACACATATATATACATAAACGCCCGCACACGCACATATACATACATATACTTTTCAACGTATGTATGCATATACATACACTGACATATGCATATGTACACACGTACATATCCATACTTGCTGCCTTCATCCATTCCCGTCCCCACCCCGCCTCACACGAATTAGCATCCTCCCCCCCGCCCCCAGCGAGGCAGCGCCAGGAACAGACGTCTTCCTTCTGTGTTGCAGAACGCGACTAAGTGGGGCGGAAGCTGGGGACCGGGAACCCTCCTCTTGTACGTCGATTTCTAAAAGACGGAACCACAGATGGAGCAAAGCGAGGAGTGCTCATTCTCCTCGAAGGCTTGGGCTAAGGTGTCTGAAAATGTGTGGATGTAACTGAGTTGAGAAGGAGAGAGAGATAGGTAAGTACGTTCGGGGAAAGGATATTGGATGTTCTGGCTCAGTGTGAAGCAAATATTAAGGGGAAGGGGGAAGAATGATTTGGAAATGTAAAAGAAGTGAAACCTAGGGATGAGTTTAAGAACGATGGCGAAGGAGTTGCACGTCTGCTAAAGGAAGAGTTGTGGGAGTGTGTGAAGGAGTGTAAGGAGGTGAGTCACAGACTAATGTGGGTGATAATGAAAGTGCGTCACGAAAGGTGGGTGATCGCTAGTGCTAAATGCCTGGTAACGAGAGGAGTAAGGAAGAGAGGCGAGTGCTTTAAGAGGAGCTGAGTGCCATGATATGCGTTGGACGATTATCCACCTTGGGCAAATGAGCATAAATCTTAAGAAATCAGTTACCTTGTAACGCAGGAGACGAGCAGAGACCTAGCAATTCCCATCGTAGATATATATGACGTATTTATTACAGCTTATGAGAGATGATTTGTGGACACGTAAACCCCCCATGTTCCTATTTGGATGATAATAGTTACTTGGACGAGTGATGAATTAGACTGAACATCCCCCATTATGGATGTGTTCCTCGGATACCCCATCAGCAGATGCATTACCTGCCACTACTGAACCTGTAATTATCTCTCCCTCGACTTGATTGTTATGGATGGAGCACCGTTGCCTCTACGGGTTACGGTGGGTTGTTCCCGCTGGGGTATCGAAGGGCCAGAGTCATGGGGCATGATAACTATGCAGAGGGACTAGATGTATTAACCTTCAGGTCACAGGGACGAACTAACGAACAAGACTGTTTTTTATCACTGTCTTGTTTACGAAGAGAAATGGGTGTGTGTATATAAATATAAATATATATATATATATATATATATATATATATATATATATATATATATATATATATATATATATATATATATATATATATATATATATATATATTCCTATGAGTCCACGGGGAAATTGAAACACGATAAGTTCCCAAGTGCACTTTCCTGTAATAATCACATCATCAGGGAAGACACAAGAGAGAAATATAAGTCAGTTGATATACATCTAAGAGACGAAGCTAGGACACCATTTGGTAAACATGCGATTGTCCAAGACTTACAATGAGCGTTCATAAACTTATCAGTTTACAAAATTTATCAACAACAAAGTTATCTAATTTGTATAGACCATCACTAACTTTAAGATTATAATTCTTTGTGTATTCAATTATAGAAGATTCAATGATATTTCTCGTGGTAATAAAGTTAGTTAATAACTGAGATGTCATTACTCCAGTCAATACAATGATCATAGTTTTTAACATGATTAAACAAGGCATTTGATTTTTGTCCCGTTCTTATACTATATTTATGTTGCTTAAGTCTAACAAAGATCCTTACCAGTCTGCCCAACATAAAATTTATCATAATTTCGACATGGCATTTTAAAGATGCATCCAAGAGAATTTTCTGGTGAAATCCTGGTTAAGATATTCTTTATAGTATCATTGTTGCTGAAGGCAACATTTACATTAAAGGATTTAAGCAACATGGGCAGTAAAGTAAAAGTATTATTAAAAAGGGAGAACTAAGAGATTCTTGGTGTCAACGGGAAGTTTGGGCTCAACTCTATAAAATGATTTCTTTGCTAACTTAAGGGATTTATCAATGAAAGATCTAGGGTACTTTAACTTAGATCCAATAGAATATATCTTCTCAAACTCATCATCAATAAACTCTGGACTGCAAATACGTAATGCCCTAAGGAACATAGATTGAAATGATGATAATCTAACTCTGTTATGTTGAGATGAGTAATAATGGATATATGAGCGTACATTGGTGGGTTTTCTGTATATGCTAAACTTAAACTTGTTTCCTTTTCTATGGATGATGCAATCTAAAAATGGTAACATACCATTATTTTCATTTTCTACAGTAAATTTGATGGAAGGTACTAAATTGTTAAGTAAGGGGAGAAATATTTGTAAACTTTCATTTTGTTGGCCAAACACAAAGAACATCATCTACATACCTAAACCAAATTGCATTAGAAAGTAAGATATCCTTTAGTAATTTTGTTTCAAAAAATCCCATATAAAGATTACTTAGCACGGGTGAAAGTGGGTTACCCATTGCCATACCAAATTTTTTGAGCATAATAATCTCCACTGAACTGAAATACACAGTCTTTTATACACAATTTTATCAGTTCAATGAAAGCAGACTTTGAAACAGGTAAATGAATATCATCCAAGACATCAAATAGATATTCTAAAAGGTCATCAACTGGAATTTAGTAAAAAGTGAGGAAACATCAAAGCTAACTACTTTGAAATCAAAATTAACATTGATATTGTTTAGCTTGTTGACTAAATCTACATTATTCATGATATTAGAATTTGATACCTTACCCACTAAAGGGCTTAATAAAGAAACTAACCATTTTGACAATTTAAATGTGATGGAGCCTACTGAACTCACTACAGGTCTTGCTGGAAAATTCTGTTTATGTGTTTTGATAAGTCCATACATATATGGCAATGAAGAGGACAAAGATGACAAACTTTTGATAAGAGAACCATTACCTTTCAACAACAACTTCATTTCTTTATTGAAATGGGAATTAAGTGCTTTTAAGGGATTTCTAATGAGTTTAGAATATGTTGTGTCACCATTTGAAAGATCGTTCATTTTAGATAGATAGTTACTTTTGTCTAAAATCAAAAACCTCCCATTGACACCAAGAATCTTTTAGTTCTCCCTTTTGATAATGATTTTACTTTACTTCCCATGTTACTTATATCCTTTGATGTAAATGTTGCCTTCAGCAACAATGATACTATAAAGAATATGTTAATCAGGATTTCACCACAAAATTCTCTTGGATGCATCTATAAAGTGCCATGTGGAAATTGTGATAAATCTTATGTTGGGCAGACTGGTAAGGATCTTTCTGTTAGACCTAGACAACATAAATATAGTATAAGAACGGGACAAGAATCAAATGCCTTGTTTGATCATGTTAAAAACTATGACCATTGTATTGACTGGAGTAATGACATCTCAGTTATTAACTCTAACTCTATTACCACGAGAAATATCATTGAATCTTCTATGATTAGATACACAAAGAATTGTAATCTTAATATTAGTGATGGTCTATACAAACTAGATAACTTTCTTGTTGATAGAATTTGTAAACTGATAAGTTTATGAACGCTCATTGTATGTCTTGGACAATCGCATGTTTACCAAATGGCGTCCTAGCTTCGTCTCTTAGATGTATATCTACTGACTTATATTTCTCTCTTGTGTCTCCCCTGATGATGTGATTATTACACGAAAGTGCACTTATGAACTTATCGTGCTTCATTTTCCCTGTGGACTCATAGGAATATATTGATCACTCGCAAAATTGTGATCCTTTCCAATATATATATATATATATATATATATATATATATATATATATATATATATATATATATATATATATATATATATATATATATATATATATATATATATATATATATATATATATATATATATATAATATGGGAGGGTATTGATTGAGAGGGTGAAGGCATGTACAGAGCATCAGATTGGGGAAGAGCAGTGTGGTTTCAGAAGTGGTAGAGGATGTGTGGATCAGGTGTTTGCTTTGCAGAATGTATGTGAGAAATACTTAGAAAAGCAAATGGATTTGTATGTAGCATTTATGGATCTGGAGAAGGCATATGATAGAGTTGATAGAGATGCTCTGTGGAAGGTATTAAGAATATATGGTGTGGGAGGAAAGTTGTTAGAAGCAGTGAAAAGTTTTTATCGAGGATGTAAGGCATGTGTACGTGTAGGAAGAGAGGAAAGTGATTGGTTCTCAGTGAATGTAGGTTTGCGGCAGGGGTGTGTGATGTCTCCATGGTTGTTTAATTTGTTTATGGATGGGGTTGTTAGGGAGGTAAATGCAAGAGTTTTGGAAAGAGGGGCAAGTATGAAGTCTGTTGGGGATGAGAGAGCTTGGGAAGTGAGTCAGTTGTTGTTCGCTGATGATACAGCGCTGGTGGCTGATTCATGTGAGAAACTGCAGAAGCTGGTGACTGAGTTTGGTAAAGTGTGTGGAAGAAGAAAGTTAAGAGTAAAAGTGAATAAGAGCAAGGTTATTAGGTACAGTAGGGTTGAGGGTCAAGTCAATTGGGAGGTGAGTTTGAATGGAGAAAAACTGGAGGAAGTGAAGTGTTTTAGATATCTGGGAGTGGATCTGGCAGCGGATGGAACCATGGAAGCGGAAGTGGATCATAGGGTGGGGGAGGGGGCGAAAATCCTGGGGGCCTTGAAGGATGTGTGGAAGTCGAGAACATTATCTCGGAAAGCAAAAATGGGTATGTTTGAAGGAATAGTGGTTCCAACAATGTTGTATGGTTGCGAGGCGTGGGCTATGGATAGAGTTGTGCGCAGGAGGATGGATGTGCTGGAAATGAGATGTTTGAGGACAATGTGTGGTGTGAGGTGGTTTGATCGAGTGAGTAACGTAAGGGTGAGAGAGATGTGTGGAAATAAAAAGAGCGTGGTTGAGAGAGCAGAAGAGGGTGTTTTGAAGTGGTTTGGGCACATGGAGAGGATGAGTGAGGAAAGATTGACCAAGAGGATATATGTGTCGGAGGTGGAGGGAACAAGGAGAAGAGGGAGACCAAATTGGAGGTGGAAAGATGGAGTGAAAAAGATTTTGTGTGATCGGGGCCTGAACATGCAGGAGGGTGAAAGGAGGGCAAGGAATAGAGTGAATTGGAGCGATGTGGTATACCGGGGTTGACGTGCTGTCAGTGGATTGAATCAAGGCATGTGAAGCGTCTGGGGTAAACCATGGAAAGCTGTGTAGGTATGTATATTTTGCGTGTGTGGACGTATGTATATACATGTGTATAGGGGTGGGTTGGGCCATTTCTTTCGTCTGTTTCCTTGCGCTTTCGCAAACGCGGGAGACAGCGACAAAGTATAATAAAAAAAATAATATATATACACGACGGAGTTCGAAGTACGCGTTTGTACAGACGATCTCGGCAGAGAGAAGAAGGCGGCTTCTTCTCCCCTTCCTCTACATCAGGTGAGGCACAGACACACCTGTCTCACATTAGTGATGCACAGACGGCTCGCTCATGACCACCCCCTTCACCCCCTACCCATCCCTTGACCTCGCCCTGTCTCGCAGACCTGCTCATCCTCGGGGGCCCAACCAGGCCTCTACTTACCATGTTAATTGCATGGCTGCCCATCAGGAGACCTGTCCTTTACGAAGGCTTGATTATTCATCTGACCAGAGGAAATCACCCACCACAACACAAGAGACCCGTGTTATCTACGTTCCTTGGTAAGTAATGTCTTTGGGCCACGATGGTCTTCTGTTGGTCTGTTAAAGAGGCCCCAGAGGTACTAAATCGTCGTCTGTACCGAATGTTTTATCATCTTCAATGCCAAGATGTTTCATGAAGCAAGTCAGGTGTTTAGCTTATCGTGTGGATTGGTCGATATGAACAGTGCCATTACCGTAGGGCCTCGTCAGGTGACGCTCTCCTGCTGTCTGGTTAGATAGGCTTGGGCTACACCAGTGGTGGACGTCTTCAGTCATGCGCCCCTGTCCTGTTGTGATGGATCATGGCTGGTGTGGACGGTGAGGTCAACACCAGGTCCCACTCACGTTAGCTGGTGTGGATGGTGAGGTCAACACCAGGTCCCACACACGGTAGCTGGTGTGGATGGTGATGTCAACACCAGGTTCTACACACGGTAGCTGGTGTGGATGGTGATGTCAACACCAGGTCCCACACACGGTAGCTGGTGAGGAAGATGATGTCAACACCAGGTCCAACTCACAGTAGCTGGTGTGGATGGTGATGTCAACACCAGGTTCTACACACGGTAGCTGGTGAAGAAGGTGATGTCAACACCAGGTCCCACACACGGTAGCTGGTGTGGATGGTGATGTCAACACCAGGTCCCACACACGGTAGCTGGTGAGGAAGATGCTGTCAACACCAGGTCCCACACACAGCAGCTGGTGTGGATGGTGATGTCAATTCCCGGTAGCTGGTATAATCTCCGTATGTATAACAGAAAGATTTCTTTTCTATTTCTTTTAGCAACCATTCCTATAAGACATTATATCTTAAACTTACGTTATATCTTCTTTTTTCGTATAGATCTTTTGGAACACCTTGAACAACAAGTGCCTCTATGCACGAACGGCTCTCGAAAATCGCTAATTAAGACTGAACTAATATACCCCAACACCAGGGGCATCATGCTCACATGGAACACGTAGGCTGCACCTGAAAATACCGACCACCTTTGCTCTATCAGATGTATTAGAGTATGTGAAGGACAGACATTCAGACGTGGAATGAACAAATTCCACATAGAAATCATCTACGAAATTAAAAACTGTTTTGTTTATCTACGAAAAAAATGAAATTGTTTTGCTGAACATAGGGAATAGGTGTGGTGAAAATGTTGATTATTGAGTACAGTTGACTCTGTCCTGTGTGGTAACCATACCAAAACAACTGTTAAACTATGAAAAATTAAAAAAAACATATGAAAACAACTTACAGTTTCGCCTCAACCATGTGGTGTCGGGTAGGACAATCCACCCTGTGTGGGTCGAGGGAGGCTAGACATATCAAAAATCCGTCTATCATCAAACAGACCCCCATGTCTGAAGGCCCAGGGTGGCCCATGTTACACCTCTGCACTACAGGCAATAGGGAACGCACCTAAACAATTACGAAACAATAAAAAAAAAATGAGTTTATCATGCTTGTCCCATTTACGAAACAAAATGAAAAAGAAAATAATCAATTTATCATATTGCCAGTCCGATGTCATAATGGAGGGGTTAAGTGTGGGGTGAGGATATGGGTAATTTTTAATCCCTAGACAAGGCAGCCGTGTTTCCTGGCCACAATCACAATCATACACTTTATAAGCGAGTGTATACATTGCTTACCCAGACGGAGACACACCATCTGTCGCATCCGTAGAACAACTGTTCACTGAGGCAGGCAGGCAACCGTAGATGAAGTGTAGAACTGAAGTGTTGGAGCGTAAGATGATGTCACAACAGCTTGCAAGTTATGGCTAAGATTATTAACTATTTTCGCATAGAAAAGGAGACGTAGAGCGGCGTTTGGCAACTTGTGTTTACCATAGGTTGCCATACTCTTCGAAAACTCTAGGTGGACGAAACTTGTCTCCCACAGGGAAGGATTAAAGTTAAAAAATGTAGCTCCTTACGATTCCCTGTGTAACAGTGTCACCAATGAAAGCAAGAAAGAGCTACTTTCTAGCGTCATGTTTAGATCTTCAAAAGAAAAATGATAGCTATGTAATCGTGAAATAAAGTGACTAATTAAGAATAGCGATGTTGTAATAACAGGTGACTCTAATTAGAATAGGGATGTTATAATAACTGACTATTTATTGATCTTAGTCAAGACTAGAAAACTGGCAAGAGGTGAAAAGATAACGAAAATGATTTATTTACCTGACTGAATCATACATTTCCAAACCAGGTTGGTATCAGCTCGAGGCAATCACATTCTCAACCTAGTTCTCACAATAGACACAGACTTGATGATTTTTGGGTACGAGGTTAACGAAGCTCGACCTAAGGGAAACAAAAACCTGAACGACAAAGAGTGGCGCGCAATCTACAATAAGTCGTAAAACAGAGTCAAATTAGTCTGTGACAAATTTGTACCTTTGACGTCAGGAAGGGAGGAAGTCTAGGAATCGCTGCTCAGTGCCGACTTGATAGATGGAGACATATAGCCATACGTCCCTCTGACAACAATAACATCCCTCCAGCAGAGCCATGGGTGGGTTTCCGAGGGGCGAGTGTCTCACTCTGTTTCTGTCCGCTGGTCGACCTGTGCCTTTCACTGTGTTGGGTCTGTGCGCTACGCTGTTCGTCTCCTGGCTACATCGTTTTTCCCGGACTGGACACTCACTCAGGTACAGAGCGACTGGACGCAGAGGCGTGGTTTATTGCTCAGTTAGACACCGTCGGGTCGTCATCACCAGCAAAGGGACTAGACGTATGATGTTCGTTATCAGGCATCACTAATCACTACGTGGATATGAACGAGTGACGTGTGACGAGCACATCTGAGCACACACACACACACACACACACACGCTGCCTGGACGAACCAATTTATCGACAAGGAGCCGGTAACAACGCTCAGAGGGACTAACGAACAACCTTATAGTAGTGTACATGGGGATTCCATGAGGTGGTGGTGGGACGTGGGCTGGTGGTGATGGAGTGCGTCCTGGTGGCGCAGCCTGAGGTGGCGTTCATGGGGGTGTGGTTCTCTTGACGGAGGATGAGCGGATGATTTTGATTTGTGTCAGTGGTAACCCTAGGCTGGTTCATGGTGGAACCCCATGCTCATCCGGTGAGCGGTAGCGCAAAAGGATTACAGGTGGGGGGTCACAAAGGGTCTTAGCCAGACCCTGGTGGGTTGATGTCACAGAGGCTATTACAATTGATAACAGGTATTTCAATACATACATTACATAGTTACATATGGTATGTTTTGCCGACTTGATGCAAAAAAAGTGGACACAAACTTAAAATTTCAGGTCTCTTGTTGTTAACAATAAGGTGTTGTGACATTTCTTGTAGGGTTTGTTTCGGTGGTGAGGGAGCTGTCGGCCCGAAGTGGTGGA
Organism: Panulirus ornatus; assembly: GCF_036320965.1. NCBI lineage: Eukaryota > Metazoa > Arthropoda > Malacostraca > Decapoda > Palinuridae > Panulirus > Panulirus ornatus. The sequence continues at coordinate 54,484,596 of NC_092233.1, forward strand.
GAGAAGGAGCTGTGGTGGTGGTGGTGGTGGTGGTGGAGAAGCTTCCATCACCAAATGCTGCTTCTGTTGTGTGGAGGGGGAGAAGAAGGAAGAAGAAAAAAAATGATGAAGACAGGTGTGAGAAATGACATAGAGAAGAAGAAGAGAGAGAGAGAGAGAGAGAGAGAGAGAGAGAGAGAGAGAGAGAGAGAGAGAGAGAGAGAGAGAGAGAGAGAGAGAGAGAGAGATGGGAAATGAAGGGGTTCATTCGTAGAAACAGGAGGAGAGGAACTGGTAAGAGAGAGGAGGGTAAGGACAACTATGTCAGAAGTGAGGGCAAAAAAAGGAAAAAAATAAATTGGAATAACTCGTAAAAACTCTAAATAAACGAATAAAAACGTACAAAAACAGAGTATAATCATCTTGGAAATGTTTATATCTTTTATTTGTGCACAAGTGAGGACAAATGGGAAGATTACATCACTTTCCTGCATTACATGAAGCAGGTGCTCTACCACCCGCCCTGGAGGAGGGGCATGACGCTTTGCCCACAGTCACACTACACCACCTGCAGATGACTCACCACCTACGCTACAATAAAGGGCGTGGCCTTGGTACACATACTACTACACCACCGTCAGGTGACTCACCACCTACGGTGTAGTAAAGGGCGTGGCCTTGGTACATCACCTGCCAGGTGACCAAGCCACCACCTGCAACCTCAGGAAGGAGGAGTGTATTGACCCTAGCCCACTACTATCTTGTTACACCACCTGCAGGTGGAGCGGGTCTGGCCCACTATCTTGCTATCACCATCTGTTGGTGACGTACCACCTGGGCTGCTGCAAGGGGCGGGGCCCCTCCCTCACACCACCTGCTGGTACAGGTCATGTTACACGAGATCAGACGTCACTCGGTTCACTTCCCTTCATAAGGATATCTACATTCTCTCCCCTGAGTCGTACATCCACGCCCATCCTCTCTCATTCTCCAAACCTCTTCCCCCTTCCCTTTCTTGAGCCTCGACCTCCAGTGATGCCATGGGATTATCTTTCCTATATATCGGATTATTTATGTACTTATCTCCACGTGTGACAGTCACCAGGTCTGTAATCTCCCAGCGGCGTCTCGCTCTGTCTCTCCGCCTTACCACCCCGGACCCCCTCTCAGTAGACATGTGTGACTCTATCATGTGACCTTCGATACGGTCTCGGGCCACGCCCACCTCCTGCGCCCCTCCAGGTTCCCCACAGTAGGAGAGCTCCGGCACCGCCTCAGCACCGACTCAGTCAGCCATGTCAGCCTGGTGGAGTCTTCTGTTAAAGTGATGATGAGGAGGACGAAGAATGTTGCTGAGGACAGGTGTTCGACTTCTGTAGGACGAATCTTGATGTACAGCAACGTTTTTCAGACACGTAAAACAGTATGAGGTGACTGGGGGGTACTGTTCTTCCCTCCACATATCTTCGTATGATATTTACAGTGACTATATCACTCTCAATTATTAACTTTAATGCCTTCGTATACCATCCCACATACTGTGGCGTATGTAAGACGTTACAAACTCTTGACAACCCTGGGTGTAGTGAGTTATGCAGATACAAATGAGCGCGACGACCCAAGTTGCCGAGATGGGCTTGGAGGGCTTTCTCCCACGTATTCATTACATAGATGCAAGCATGATACATCATGGGTCAGTCAGGACATACATATACATGTGGTGTTAGAGTGATATATGAATAAGGTTACAAGGGGGAGGGCTGAGGGTCCAATTTATGTAGTGCATAGACGCACACAAATTGCTTCTTGAGTTAGCACCTCTAAACCTGAAGAAGAGATTGATGCACAAGTCAGTGTACAGGGTTGGGGGTGAGGGCTGTATGCATTCAGTACACACACACGTCTGAGGTTGGGTCAGTACATATGTATATGTACAGTAGAACACATTACACAGTCAAGCTACTACAGATGAGGTCACCTAGTGTTCTTACTACAAAGACGCACACGTTATGGGTTGGGTCAACACAGTGTCGACAGGAGAACAGTATACATATATACAAGGCAGATCACTGAGTTTGGATCGGCACATACGTAAATACAAAGAAGAGCAATACATAGGGCAAATTACATTATACTCTATGCACAGCTGATTATAGTAATGTAGTTGACGGTCTGGCAAAGCCTGTAGACAGAAGCAGAACATGTGTAGAGACGTTAGTGTCAGCGAGGTACTTACGAAGGTCGTAAAAGACGAGACCCCGGAGGCTGTAAGAGTCGGTTGTAAAGACGCGTTCCGTTACGCTGCGTCGTAGCGCGTGCTTCTGTGGTACACCATCGCACTGGATGATTTACTTGTGTTGGGCGATCGTCTCTCGTAGCTGGCAGGAAGGCGTCATCACTGTAACGACCACAAAGCTCTGGGTCGAAGGCTCTGAACCAACAAGGTTCGTGGTTCCCTGATGGCACATGTGAAGTCGGCGAGAGTTTGTAATTGTAAATGAATAATCCTTCCCCAAATACACCTTCAGAAGACACGATTTTTTGTTCTTACACACACACACACACACACACACACACACACACACTATATATATACACATATATATATATATATATATATATATATATATATATATATATATATATATATATTATATGCTTAAGACAGGGGAGGATGAACAGCTGGGTTAGCTGTGGCCTGTCTGCCGCGACCATGATTCGACCCTATGCACACTTGACCCTGGGCGGACCTTAAATGCATCATAGTCAGCAACGCTGGCTTTACCATAAATATATTTCTTCTTCTCGTTTGATGAACTGAGAGAAGAACCTTTAACAAGGCACAAATTACACCTTTTTTTCCCCCCGTTGTTTTAGAGAAGCTAATTATGATTTCAGAGGAATATAAACTGACCTTACTATACACACCATAGATCTACATGGCTCCAATTAAGATACGTATACCTCATTAATATAATGAGTCCTAAATCAGATCGTTCGGGATCCAATCACCTTTTTAACTCGTGACGGAAGAGCAATGCAAATGACTCCCCCTCCCTCCGTCGTATTTGCTCACCCTGGGGCCTCCCACACACACACACACACACATGCTTCAGAACAATACTGGCCTCTCTCCTTGCTAACAATACCTCGACGACACAGACACACACACACACACACACACAAAAAAAAAGACGCCATCATTATTTTTTCTCTCCCAACGACCAACAGATGAAAGCCATCCGCTACATGAACAAGGAGTGACGCCCTCCCTCCTCAAACTTGTCATATTTACGCTCTGTTGCACGACGCACCCCTTACCTTTTTTATCTTCTTCTCTCGTACACACATATATATAAACATTGTACTAACTTCTCTGTACTGTGGTACATGCTCTAGAGATTTATGGTTAAGGAGCTAATAGCTTTATTTTTTTTTTTAATCATTATTGATGCGCGATGCAAAAGATGTGGTTTGATTGAACAAGTGTGTCTGACGTGTTTGCCGGAACCCGAAGCCCAAAAGGGTGAGTGTGTTTCGAGGTTTGGAGTGGGTGATCCATCATTGTTGGAGGAACTCAGCGCTCTCTCTCTTTCTCTGTGGCTTGACTGACATGCTCTCGAGTCTAGCTAGCTATGGCCTTACGTACGGATGGGTGGCTGCTTCAAGCACCGCTGGTGTGTGTGACAAGGGTGTGCACCCCCATTGTGGTGTGGACCAGTGGCGTATCATGTAAGGTATTGCTACTCTAGGACTGTTGTGTGGTGCTGTAAGGTATGTATCACTAGTATATAGTGTGGGGAGGAAAGCACGTACCAGTAGTATATAGTATGGGGGAGGAAAGCACGTACCACTAGTATATAGTGTGGGGAGGAAAGCACGTACAGGGAAGTATAGGGACGCCACTAGCGTGAGTTAAGTGGCACTGTAAGGCACTCCTGGTCTACGGGGTTACGAGGGATCACCGGAGTGTGGCCACGTACACACACGTGTCTAACCCAATGAGGAAATAGCAATGGAAATAACTACAGACTGAGATAATTCCTGCGTTTCCACTTTCAGAAGCTTTCGTTCCTGGTGATCTGTGATTACACCACTAGCTCTATGTCTCTCTGTCTCTTCACATATGTATGTCTCTCTGTCTTCTCACATCTGTATTTCTCTCTGTCTCCTCACATCTGTATGTCTCTGTCTCCTCACATCTTTATGTCTCTGTCTCCTCACATTTGTATGTCTCTCTGTCTCCTCACATCTGTATGTCTCTTTGTCTCATATCTGTATGTCTCTTTGTCTCTTCACATCTGTATGTCTCTCTGTCTCCTCACATCTGTATGTCTCTCTGTCTCCTCACATTTGTATGTCTTTTTCTTCTCACATCTGTATGTCTCTCTGTCTCCTCACATCTGTATATCTCTCTGTCTCCTCACATCTGTACGTCTCTCTTTCTTCTCACATCTGTATGTCACTCTGTCTCCTCATATCTGTATGTCTCTCTGTCTTTTCACATCTGCATGTCTCTCTTTCTCCTCACATCTGTATGTCTCTTTCTCTTCTCACATCTGTATGTCTCTCTGTCTCCTCACATCTGTATGTCTCTTTCTTTCCTCACATCTGTATGTCTCTCTGTCTCCTCACATCTGTATGTCTCTCTGTTCTTACCACACTTAACCCATGAGTTTCAGTTCTCTCCTTACTGCCACAAACAGCTTCCTTCAGCACCCACAATGATCTCGTATCTTTGAACTCCTTTTCATCCCTTGTCGTGTACGTCTCATTCTCATACACGACAGACGCAAATACAAGCCACATTCACGCCACCTCACCCACCGAAGCCCGTGCTAGACGAAATATGGCATATCTTACAGTCAAAGACGCTCGAGAGCACCACCACAGACGCACATACATCTTGTGGTGGTGGTGGCTCCCGACTGATGATAAAAACCAAAAAGGACTCGTTAGCGAGGTAAGTTTCAGCCATTCAAGTTATGGTCGCAAAGAGATGAAATATAAAAGAGCAGGACAGCGTACCGGACGGAGGCTAATGCCTAGGGAGAGAAGAGAGAGGGGGATCCCAGTGAGATTGCCGAGTGTGATGACTTTACGGTGAGCGGGCATGACATACACACAATTACCTCCTTCAAAAAACACAGTATGGCGGACTGAATATTACGTGCCATCAAGGCAAGAGAGGCAAAAAGCGATTACGACGCGTTCAAAGGCGCTTATACCGTCCTGTTCAGGCGGGTAAAAATAAGTGGGGGAAAAATTCGACCATTACAACTCTCACATATTAGTGCTATCTCTGCTAAACATTTCAACTAACGAGAAAAACTGGATACACTTGATGTTGTGTTCTTGAGAATGCATACGGGAGAGAGACACTTGAAGTTGTGTTCCTAAGAATGCAAAAGGGAGAGAGACACTTGAAGTTGTGTTCCTAAGAATGCAAAAGGGAGAGAAACACTTGAAATTGTGTTCCTAAGAATGCAAAAGGGAGAGAGACACTTGAAGTTGTGTTCCTAAGAATGCAAAAGGGAGAGAAATACTTGAAGTTGTGTTCCTGGGAATGCATACGGGAGAGAGACACTTGACGTCTTCCTGAGAATGCAAACGGGAGAAAGGTATATCGTAATCTACATACGGAATACGCTGGAAGATATTCTTTTTTTCTCTCTCTACGTATAAGGTATAAAAGCGATGCTAAAAGCCACAGGGTAACAGTGGGTCCTTCTCGAGACTGACTGTAATTATGGAAGAGATCAGGAACCTATAAAGCTTAGATTATAAAAGGAAACAAATGACTGTGGAATCGCAAACAGCGTTAGTCATAGACCTGGGATTAAGTATCTATCAAGTCTGTCTTTAATCGTATTTAATTCCATGTGTCATTAATCCCGTTGAAGAAGAAGATTAGAAAAAAAAATGAAATACTTTCATCTCATTCGAGGTAAAACGTTTGCCATGACCGAGAGTGGAATCGAAGTGAATTAACTCACCTTAGATAGCTGGTCAGATCATGTATGTGAAAGCCTTTGACAGTTTTGAGCACCTGTATCAAATCATCTCTGAACATTCCTTTTTCTAAACGAGATAAGTTGAGGTTGTCTCGCCGGTTTTCATTATTTCATCCTTTTATTATACTTAATCGCTGTTTCCCGCGTCAGCGAGGTAGCGCCAGGAAACAAGACGAAGAATGGCCCATCCACTCATATAATTTGTTTTTCAGTCTCAAAATAGCTTTTTCTCGCTGTACTCTTTGTATTTCTTTCTATTACCTATTTTCGTGTAAGTTGAACACGCTTGAACACAATATTCAAGGGGATAGGAAGCGTCAGTCAACTGTAGAGGGATACTATTATTTTCTTAAACTGGAATTCCAATACCCAGCTTATTGATCCTGAAGTCCTGTTCGCATTGTTTACTGCTTCTTCGTAATACTTGGCCTTTGGTCATCGAAGATTATCATACTCGAGTCTTTACCCTCATTTACCGTCACTTTGTGAAACTTTGCTGATCAATATTGTAATTCATTTGCCACCTTTGAACCCAGTGTATGTTTGTCTTCTTCAAGCTTACGGTTCTAAACAGTCAATATCTCTTGAAGCTTTATCTTCCAGCTTACTGTTGTATGCGAGTTTTGATATCTTACGCCAAAGCTTATTACCAGGTTCATGGATCTATACACTGATCCCTGTGGCACGGCACTTCTTACGGGTAACCATTGTGGGACTGGACCTTACATCACTTGCTTTTATGATTCTATTCGCCATCTGCACTGTACTTGTTCGTGAACCTTTGAGATTGATGCTGATGGCTGTATTTTGATCGACCCTGTTGTAGTTATGGTGAGAATGGCTGCAATTGTTTGTTGTGGCAGATTCTGACGTAGTTACAGTAGGGTGGTTGTGTAGATGTTGCTTGTAGAATGTTTACAAGTAGGATGTGTGGAAGGTCGTGATGTGGCTACGGTTGGTTGTAGGTTTACGGGTGATAGAGCATTTTGATGGAGTTGTGGAAAAGGATGGCTGCCAGTTATTGCTCGTAAGTAGATCCTGAGGTGTGTTATAACGACGTTGTAGCAGGTTATGGGGTGAGTCGATCCTGTGATATGGTCGGAGCAGAATGGTTGTAGATGTCGGACCTACAGAGTTCCTGCCTGACGATGTTGTCAGCGTGGATGATGGCGGATCTTGTCGTCGTGTTGGGTATGTGTGGAAAGGGTATTGGCAAAGGGTGTTGGCAGCTGCTGTGGCACGGTGGGAGCAGCTGTTGTGGCACAGCGGGAGTAGCTGTTGTGGCACGGTGGTAGCAGCAGCAGCAGCAGTAGCAGCAGCAGCAGGAGAAGGAGCAGCAGGAGGAGCAGGAGCAGTAGCGACGCCCATCCAGGCTGTATGACAACAAGAGGGGTATGATGGAGCTCAGATGTCGCCACCACCACTAGCCTCCCCCCTTCCTTCCCCATATACGTGCCTTCATCTATATAAGATCACGAGGGGGTTTTAGCTTACAAGGGCTCGCTTGTTAACTGACAAACCTAATCACATTCAAAAAGGGGGAGTAAAAAAAAAGAAGATTGAGAAATGATCAATCAATTAATGGAGGGGGAGGACTGTGTGTGTGTGTCTATGTGGGCTTATCTAGGTGATGTCGCTGGGCATACCCTAAAACCTGTTTCTTCAGGACACGTTTTCTCTAGGGAGAGAGAGAGAGAGAGAGAGAGAGAGAGAGAGAGAGAGAGAGAGAGAGAGAGAGAGAGAGAGAGAGAGAGAGAGAGAGAGAGAGAGAGAGAGAGAGAGAGAGAGAGAGAGAGAAGAGAGAGAGCAGGTGCGACATCTGTCAATGCACGTAGTGTCTTTTCTTTTTATATGTATACATACGCCTTGAAACACTGAACTTGATCCTAAAATCTGTAATGACTTGAACTTGGGATATGTGACGTCTACTGTCCATCACATCTCAAGATCGACCGTAGAGAACGGCCCGTGATACAAGCAAGCAGCCAACTGCTGCGTCTGGACACGAAATAACATTGTTATGGAGCAGAGTCTGCAGATATTTTGACCAGTCAGTACGTTTTGGACCGAAGTATAATAACACCATTTTTTTTTAACTCAAGAAGGACGCTCTTATTAATGGCACTCACCTTGTTCCTTTCTTTTACATCCTGGGTCTGAGACTCGCATCCCTACATCACCGTACTGTACAGCTAATGTATCCTCAAACATAACTCGTCTTTGTTCCAAAAGGCGGCATCTCCTTCCAAGGACTCCTCAGTGCACTCAGGATCCTACCCTCCTCTCCCTCCTTATGACTCACTTCAGCTCCCACGGTTCTATCCGCCACCATCCCCATTCTCATGTGTCTGTAGCACTCCGCTTCTCCCAGGTCCTCCCCATTCAAATTCACGCTCAAACCACCCTACCTCTCTCTCATCTACACTTAATCATATTATGTTAACATAAACTTATACATTCTTCCATCAACATGTCTTCCCAAACTCGGCCATCAGCTTCTAGATTTTCTCTATTTCTAGATTTTTTTTCTCTCTTGTCTACCACCACAACCGTGTCATGAGTAAACAGCAACTGACTCTCCTCCTGGGTTCTGTCTAAGACCCTTGCCATTAGCTCCTTCAAAACCAGAGTCATGAATAGATCAAAAAGTCATGGGGGACATCACATACCCTCGACACAGACACACCCTCAGTTATTTTCTTTCTTTTCTTTTTATGTTGGAGGCTCCAATCACGAACAAAAGTCTACATCAAGGCCGGACCTTAATTGAAGTATCCTAGATCTTTCACTGATAAATCCCTTAAGTTGGCAAAGAAATCATTTTAAAGAATTAAACCCAAACCTCCCCTTGATATCAAGAATCTTTTAGTTCTCCCTTTTGGTGATAATTTCACAATACTTCCAAGGTTGCTTAAATCCCTTAATGTAAATATAGCCTTCAGCAATAACAGTGCTATAAGGAACATATTAATCAGAAACCCACTAAAAAATTCTGTAGGCTGTGTTTACACAATCCTTGTAAAAAAATTGTAATATTTCTTATGTTGGGCAGACTGGTAAGGATTTTTATGTTAGGCTTAAGCAACATGAATATAGTATAAGAAAAGGACATGAATTAAATGCTTTGTTTAATCATGTTAAGAACTATGACCATTGTACTGACTGGAGTAATGTTAATTCAGTTATTAACTAACTATAACTCCTTTACCACGAAAATATCATTGAGTCTTCTATTATCAAATAAACAAAGAATTATAACATTGATGTTCGTGAAGGTCTATACAAATTGGATAGCTTTGTCGTAGGGAAAATTTGTAAACAGTTCCTTTTTTTTGTTCATATGAAATTGTTATGACAAGCGTGATGCCAGACCCGAACACCACCATCCGGTAACGCTTGTTCACCAATGACGTCTTAGCTACGTCTTTTCCTTGTATATCAATTGACTGTTCTACGTCTCTCATTCTTGTATCTCCCCTGACGATGTGATCATTACCAGAAAATGCACTTGGGAACATATAGCGAGAGGGAAAATGAAACACGAAGATCCTAGCGTTTTCATGATAATTCACTTCTTCAGAGATAAAGAGATGATATATATATATATATATATATATATATATATATATATATATATATATATATATATATATATATATATATATATATATATATATTTATATATATATATATATATATATATATATATATATATATATATATATATATATATATATATATATATATTTTCTTTTTTCTTTCATACAATTCGCCATCTCCCGCATTAGCGAGGTAGCGTTAAGAACAGAGGACTGGGCCTTTGAGGGAATACCCTCACCTGGCACTCTTCTCTGTTCCTTCTTTTGGAAAATTAAAAAAAAAAAAACGAGAGGGGGGGATTTCCAGCGCCCCGCTCCCTTCCCTTTTAGTCGCCTTCTACGACACGCAGGGAATACACGGGAACTATTCTTTCTCCCCTATCCCCAGGGATTATATATATATATATATATATATATATATATATATATATATATATATATATATATATATATATATATATATATGTATATTTATATTTATTCATTTTATTTATTTTGCTTTGTCGCTGTCCCCAGCGTTAGCGAGGTAGCGCAAGGAAACAGACGAAAGAATGGCCCAACCCGCCCACATACACATGTATATACATACACGTCCACACACGCAAATATACATACCTATACATCTCAATGTACACATATATATACACACACAGACATATACATATATACACATGTACATAATTCATACTGTCTGCCTTTATTTGTTCCCATCGCCACCTCGCCACACATGGAATAACAACCCCCTCCCCCCTCATGTGTGCGAGGTAGCGCTAGGAAAAGACACCAAAGGCCCCATTCGTTCACACTCAGTCTCTAGCTGTCATGTAATAATGCACCGAAACTGCAGCTCCCTTTCCACATCCAGGCCCCACACAACTTTTCATGGTTTACCCCAGACGCTTCACATGCCCTGGTTCAATCCATTGACAGCACGTCGACCCCGGTATACCACATCGTTCCAATTCACTCTATTCCTTGCACGCCTTTCACCCTCCTGCATGTTCAGGCCCCGATCACTCAAAATCTTTTTCACTCCATCTTTCCACCTCCAATTTGGTCTCCCACTTCTCCTCGTTCCCTCCACCTCTGACACATATATCCTCTTGGTCAATCTTTCCTCACTCATTCTCTCCATGTGACCAAACCATTTCAAAACATCCTCTTCTGCTCTCTCAACCACACTGTTTTTATTTCCACACATCTCTCTTACCCTTACATTACTTACTCGATCAAACCACCTCACACCACATATTGTCCTCAAACATCTCATTTCCAGCACATCCACCCTCCTGCGCACAACTCTATCCATAACCCACGACTCGCAACCATACAACATTGTTGGAGCCACTATTCCTTCAAACATACCCATTTTTGCTTTCCGAGATAATGTTTTCGACTTCCAAACATTCTTCAAGGCTCCCAGAATTTTCGCCCCCTCCACCACCCTATGATTCACTTCCGCTTCCTTGGTTTCATCCGCTGCCAGATCCACTCCCAGATATCTAAAACACTTTACTTCCTCCAGTTTTTCTCCATTCACACTTACCTCCCAATTGACTCGACCCTCAACCTTACTGTACCTAATAACCTTGCTCTTATTCACATTTACTCTTAACTTTCTTCTTTCACACACTTTACCAAACTCAGTCACCAGCTTCTGCAGTTTCTTACATGAATCAGCCACCAGCGCTGTATCATCAGCGAACAACAACTGACTCACTTCCCAAGCTCTCGCATCCACAACAGACTGCATACTTTCCCCTCTTTCCAAAACTCTTGCATTCACCTCCCTAACAACCCCATCCATAAACAAATTAAACAACCATGGAGACATCACACACCCCTGCCGCAAACCTACATTCACTGAGAACCAATCACTTTCCTCTCTTCCTACACGTACACATGCCTTACATCCTCGATAAAAACTTTTCACTGCCTCTAACAACTTGCCTCCCACACCATATATTCTTAAAACCTTCCACAGAGCATCTCTATCAACTCTGTCATATGCCTTCTCCAGATCCATAAATGCTACATACAAATCCATTTGCTTTTCTAAGTATTTCTCACATACATTCTTCAAAGCAAACACCTGATCCACACATCCTCTACCACTTCTGAAACCATATATATATATATATATATATATATATATATATATATATATATATATATATATCAAGGCTTGTGGTTATAACGGTAGATAGCAACACCTGTGTTGGTGGTGGTGGTATAGAGCCACTCATCGTGTCATTATCACACCTGCTGAAGGGTGTGGGGCCCACACAGGGACGGGTCGCCCTCACCACGGGGACGGGGCGCGGCCGCTCGGGGTAGGGCTGCTCTTACCACCAGCATTAATGATACTAAAGACTCAGTAAAGGGGGGCTTGATAAAGGGTTGTTGAAGGGTTGATGAAGACGCATTTCACCTCCCGGCAGACCTTTGATAACGGGGAGTGTGTGTGTGGTGGCTGGTTCCTCAAGCCGGGTGTCCATCATGGGCTTGGTACGTCCACGGAAGGTGAAGCTAAGTTTGAATTATGATTCTGGTAAGCAGGTAGTCCACCTGGCGCTACCAAGAAACTGTACCTGAGGACGACACTCGTTTCTCTAATTCTCAGAACCACGACTGACTGATAGACTGAGGCTCTCTTCTCTCTCTGTCTCTCTCTCTCTCTCTCTCTCTCTCTCTCTCTCTCTCTCTCTCTCTCTCTCTCTCTCTCTCTCTCTCTCTCTCTCTCTCTCTCTCTCTCGAAATCTTCGTAAAAGGAGTGACATTTCCCTAAGCAACGCTGGATTGGTCGCTTATATTCCATTTGCTGATGAACTGGTTATCTTAATGAGCCAAAAGCTGTACCGTACGTATCCAGAGCCTCACTAATTAGCCGACATCAGGTAATTACCTTAATGATGTATTGAGTCCTCATTGCACGTGGGAAGGATGACAATGGACCGTTTCATAAAATAGATCTTAAACTTAACCGAGAAATAGATAGACCTTACCAGAGCGGAACAGATGTCTATTAGACTAGACACCAGTTGGTTGCTCTTGGGCAACACTTATATCAAAATCTGGGCTCACGATCCACTTACCTTGTTCTACACGACCCTCGAACCACCCACCGCTCATTGACTCGAAATGACAACTGAAGCAGTTAGTGAGCCGATGTGCAGACCTCTCCTGATGTTTATAGACCTTCTCTACTGTGTATGGACCACCCCTGGTTTGTATGGACCACCCCTGGTGTGTATGGACCACCCCTGGTGTGTATGGACCACCCTTGGTGTGTATGGACCACCCCAGGTGTGTATGGACCACCCCTGGTGTGTATGGACCTCTCCTGGTGTGTATGGACCTCTCCTGATGTGTATGGACCTCTCCTGGTGTATATGGACCTCTCCTGATGTGTATGGACCTCTCCTGATGTGTATGGACCTCTCCTGATGTGTATGGACCTCTCCTGGTGTGTATGGACCTCTCATGGTGTATATGGACCTCTCCTGGTGTGTATGGACCTCTCATGGTGTATATGGACCTCTCCTGGTGTGTATGGACCTCTCCTGGTGTGTATGGACCTCTCCTGGTGTGTATGGACCTCTCCTGATGTGTATGGATCTCTCCAGGTGAGTATGGACCTCTCCAGGTGTGTATGGACCTCTCCTGGTATGTATGGACCTCTCCAGGTGTGTATGGACCTCTCCTGGTGTGTATGGACCTCCCCTAATGTGTATGGACCTCTCCTAGTGTGTATGGACCTCTTCTGATGTGTATGAACCTCTCCTGATGTGTATGGACCTCTCCTGATGTGTATGGATCTCTCCAGGTGTGTATGGACCTCTCCAGGTGTGTATGGACCTCTCCAGGCTAGTCCACTATGATCACCGGGTGTTAGAGATACACATGTAATTTCTAGTGTGGTCTGATCCTTCTTACACACACCCATAATATGCCGTAGCCTCATGCATCATAATGATACGTGGGGTAATGACTTCTCTGGTCGATGGTATGATTCGTGGTATAATTCATCAGGATGAGCCTGATTCATACAGAGGCTAATTATAGGGCGAGGAAGATATTGCTATGGGAGATCGTAAGATTTAGACCTGGAAATTATCTTGGCGATTGAAGACTTCTGCCCAAGACTGCTTCGCCTCTTGAGCAGCCAAGAAGGGCGTTTGGTCCCGGAACGAACAAGAAAGAGAAACCAAAATGCGTATTATTGAGTTTACGTATCAAGGGATTTCATGAGTGGAGGGATGTGCTACCCATTATGTTGGGGCCGTAGAGGATTGTGGTAATGGCCAGTACAGGATGTGCTACTCATTATGTTAGGAGCCTTAGAAGGTGGTGGTAATGGCCAGTACAGGATGTGCTACCCATTATGATAGAAGGTGGTGGTAATGGCCAGTACAGGATGTGCTACCCATTATGATAGAAGGTGGTGGTAATGGCCAGTACAGGATGTGCTACCCATTATGATAGAAGGTGGTGGTAATGGCCAATACAAGGATGTGCCACCCATTATGTTGGGGTCGTAGAAGGTGGTGGTAATGGTCAGTACAAGGGATGTGTAACCCATTATGTTGGGGTCATAGAAGATTGTAGTAATGGCCAGTACAAGGATGTACCACCCATTATGTGGGGGTCGTAGAAGGTGGTGGTAATGGCCAGTACAAGGATGTGCCACCCATTATGTTGGGGTAATAGAGGGTGGTTGGTGATGGTCAGTACAAGGATGTGCCATCTGGTCAGTACAGCGATGTGCCACCCATTATGTTGGGGTCGTAGAAGGTGGTGGTAATGGCCAGTACAAGGATGTACCACCCATTATGTTGGGGGTCATAGAGGGTGGGTGGTAATGGCCAGTACAAGGATGTGCCACCTATTATACTGGCGGCCGTAGATCCTGCCGGGCTAAGAAGAAAGGGAAGCACAGTGGACCGCAGAGGTTCACATAAGACTTCTGGATCATCGTCATCATCACTCATCCTTCAACAGATCACTGCCACTGTGGCCAATTTCGTAGGCCATCACAGAGGCTAATTCCACCACAGGAATGTCGGGGTCGTCAGTAAGGAAGCCAGATTGTGGCGGGAAAGTAGTTATGAGGTCATTTATCATAGGTGTGTTAACAACCCTCCAGCGTCAAATCTAGAGTGTAATTGAGAGCAATTTTTTTTTCTTTGTTAAGAGAAAAATCTTTCTTGATTATCAGAAAGGAGAAATATAAACACTTATTATACATACATATATATATATATATATATATATATTTTCCAAAAGAAGGAACAGAGAATTGGGCCAGGTGAGGGTATTCCCTCAAAGGCCCAGTCCTCTGTTCTTAACGCTACCTCGCTAATGCGGGAAATGGCGAATAGTTTGAAAAAAAAAAAAAAAATATATATATATATATATATATATATATATATATATATATATATATATATATATATATATATATATATATATAAATATATATATATATATATATATATATATATATATATATATATATATATATATATATATATATATATATATATATATATATATATATATATATATATATATATATATATTCATTCCTTTCTTAATCACAAGGATATGAAACACGATAAGTTCCCAAGTGCACTTTCGCGCAATGATCACACCATCAGGGGAGATACAAGAAATATAACAGTCAGTTGATACACAACAAAGACACGTAGCTAAGTGGGAGACATATATTGTGGTGGTCACTCTCTTAACTTCACATTTGCACCACATAGACCAGAGGTTCCCAGTGATATTCGCCTGTACTTCATCTTCCCTTCGCTGGTTACATAGGTCCAGCATGCTGGTGGAAGAGATGCTTTCTCGCGTCCCTTCAGACACAGGCCTTACCGTCGCTCATTGCTTCCTGCTCTTGGTAGGAGTCCCGTTCTACTACACTGCCTTGTGCTGGCTTCGTCCTGGTCCCTAGGGAATTCAAAGTGGCCATCATGTACCCCCAACATCTCTTTCCTTTTTGTTCATAACGTGGGCATATCGAGAGTTGATCTCCTTTCCTCGTGACTCATTCTACTCTGATTTCGTTCCGTTCTCGTCGCATCCCAGTGGATTAGTTTCCTCTATCGATACGTGAATCGAATGAGGAAGCCGAAGTTGTGAGTTGTGTTGCTGATACGGTAAAATATACGCTGCTTATTTTTTCTTCAAGATTTCGCTGGTCCCATATCTGAGGACAGTTTTGACAATGTCCTTAATATAATTCACCTCTTTCGATATCGTCCCTTATGGGATCTTGTGGACATGGGTTCGCCTTGATGCTCATCCGTGGATCCCTTTCACACAACATTTAAATCATCGATTCAAATTCCCTTATATTTAGATTGTTGTGATTTGTTGACTCCCGCCCACTGTTCTCTACATCTTCATAGATCGAGTTTCACTGACCATCTATATTCATGTTGGTCGGGTCTGCAATATTTTGGACCTCCTTTTACCCGAAAGCTCTCGTATATGTCTGCATCATCAGCAAACATCATACAGTCTCATTTCATAAAGTCATTTACCGCAAAGACTAACACTAATCTATGAGTGTCTGACATCACCCACGGTCACAAACAGCCTCGACAGGACCTAGTGGTCTGTTGTTGTCTGAATCCCTTCGTATACAGTTTGCCCTTTGTATCTACCCAGATAAGAAAGAGGATTGGCCCCTCGCACGAGCGAGGTCCTGTGGGAGCCCATCCTAACTAGGAGGGATGGATCGGTTCCCTCCGTCTCCCTACCCTCCCCGACACGTGCTCTTTCATATCCCCCCAGTTGAAAAGCCGACAGCCCAGTTACGCGGCGTCGGTGTGACACCAGCTGAAAAGGAACTAAAGTCAAAGGCTCCTCTTTGATAGTCGAAGACTACACACAGTTCGCCCACTTAAAACTCTCTCCTCGGCGGTGTTGCATCTACAAATCCATCATGTTAAGGTCCTCTCTCTCTCTCTCTCTCTCTCTCTCTCTCTCTCTCTCTCTCTCTCTCTCTCTCTCTCTCTCTCTCTCTCTGTGATACCATTTCAGCCACACTTTACATGGCCCTCTACAGCCCGCACGATCATCCCCTCCAATCAGAGGTCTGCACAAAACCTTCTGTCACACGTCCCACCGCCTCTGGAGAACGCGATTCAATCTCTTTTTTTCTTTTTCCCTCTCGAGGTCATTCATTTACCTCCCTTCCTCCCTCTCTCCTCCCTCCCCACCACAGCTGCCCACCCCAATGGCCCTCTGAGCTTTGACACCTGGAGCTCCATC
The DNA here is from genome assembly GCF_036320965.1 of Panulirus ornatus. Taxonomy (NCBI): domain Eukaryota; kingdom Metazoa; phylum Arthropoda; class Malacostraca; order Decapoda; family Palinuridae; genus Panulirus; species Panulirus ornatus. Next base: position 54,501,478 of record NC_092233.1, read on the forward strand.
ACGACCAGTCCTCCCCTAAAGGGCGTGGCCGGATACCCCAGCAGGAAGCTCTGACGGGTAGGTGAGGTTAAAAGGGGTGGCTACTGGCAACGTCCCTTCTGCCCATAACGTATTGGGTTGTCATCGGTGATGGCCTGGGTGTGAGGTGTATCATTCCATATAACTGCTGCCTGATAACGTGGTAGGTGTGAAGTGGGATGGTCATTATAGACTTTCCCCTTCATTATCCCTCCACCATTGCATCATTCCCCCTCCACCTCCTCCTCCTCCTCCTCTTCTTCCTGCTCCTCCTCCCCCGTTTTCTATAATCATGGGAGGGGGGGGGGGGGGGGAGGAAGAGGGTGTCTTTCTTTTCACAGTTTACAGACCGATCCATCAATACATTCTCTTCTATTATTCTTTTTTTTTTCTGACCTAATCCACGGCAGTGTGAAGGGCATCGAGAGGGTAAGGAAACCTCAGACATCTGCTCTCACTTTCAGCCTTCTTCCCTCCTCTCTCTCATCCCCCTGCCACCTCACCCTCACCTCACCTCCCACCCTTGCGCTAAGCCATCCACTCAGACAGGATTAGCAGATAACCTCTCATTATGTCAGCGTCAGAGACTGCTAATAATGGTCGATTTCAGGTCCATTAGCGCGACTCCCATGGCCTGACCTCCAGTGTGCGGGTCCCCCCTCTCTCTCTCTCTCTCTCTCTCTCTCTCTCTCTCTCTCTCTCTGTTCATCTGTGGATGACTTTCTGTCAAAGGATATTCTGTGTGTGTGTGTGTCTTTTCGGGTTCAATATCGCCTATTTTCTTTTTCTTTTCATTTCGGCTCACATTCACGTCCTCAACAAAGACACGGTGATTAGATCCTGTGAGCATCAGCGATTGTGAGGAATATCTCTAGCGTTAGTACATAAAGAAGACAACAAAAAAATATGAGATTATGAGTAGATGGTAATCGGGGTTAATGGGAAATTAATGTGATTTTGATGATGAGAGAAAATGACAATACATTGGCAGCAGAGACGTATATGTCCCTAGATCGATCGACTTTTTCTACCCACTGGCGATGGAGTTGCTGTCCTTTTGGCCTCTGTGTTTGGACATACAGGAAGGGAATTCTGTCGTCCATGCTAAGTCAGAAGTAACATCCTGGCTTCTAACAGCTTCCTGGGGTGTTCTCCAGTGGAGAGACAAGATAAGAGTAGAAAACAGAAAGCTGAACGTGAACTGAGGGAAAAAAAGAAACACGTTGAACTGGGAATTATTCACGTGACGCCATACCAACTCCGTCTGACTGAACGGGGAAGTGTCGGTCAGTCAAGATCGGCGAGGATAACTTCCTTCGTGCTGAAATAGATAGATAGATAGATAGATGGATAGATAGATAGACAGAGAGAGAGAGAGAGAGAGAGAGAGAGAGAGAGAGAGAGAGAGAGAGAGAGAGAGAGAGAGAGAGAGAGAGAGAGAGAGAGAGAGAGAGAGAGAGAGTAGGCAGTTTCAGTGGCTGGTCATCTCTTCTCCTTCCTCATACACACACACACACACACACACACACACACCACAGCTTCAGAGGACCTGATGATGACGACTCCAGAACTGGTCATCAGAGGACCCGGAAAAAGACCATCATCAATGTTTCTCAGGACGAAGAGGATCATCCGGACCGTGACGCATTCACGGGCCGCCCAGGGTCGAGCGTGCGTATGGGTTCGAATCCTGATTGCGGTAGTCGGTCCACAGTCAACCCAGCTGTTCATTCACCTTTAGGGTGAACAGAGGACTGAGCGTTTGAGGGAAATCCTCACTTGGCCCCTTCTCTGTGCCTTCTGGAAAATCAAAAACGAGAGGGGAGGATTTCCAGCCCCCCCCCACCCCCGCTCCCTCCCATTTTAGTCGCCTTCTACGACACGCAGGGAATACGTGGGAGATATTCTTTCTCCCCTATCTCCAGGGATAATATATATATATATATATATATATATATATGTATATATATATATATATATATATATATATATATATATATATATATATATATATATATATACTATTCTATTTTCAATTATACTTTGTCGCTGTCTCCCGCGTTAGCGAGGTAGCGCAAGGAAACAGACGAAAGAATGGCCCAATCCACCCACATACACATGTATATACATACACGTCCACACACGCAAATATACATACCTATATATCTCAACGTATACATATATATACACACAGACATATACACATATACACATGTACATAATTCATACTGTCTGCCCTCATTCATTCCCGTCGCCACCCGGCCACACGTGAAATGACAACCCCTTCCTCCCGCATGTGCACGAGGTAGCACTAGGAAAAGACAACAAAGGCCAAATTCGTTCGCAGTCAATCTCTAGCTGTCATGTATAATGCACCGAAACCACAGCTCCCTTTCCACTTCCAGGCTCCACACAACTTCCCATGGTTTACCCCAGACGCTTTACATGCCCTGGTTCAATCCATTGACAGCACATCGATCCCGGTATACCACATCGTTCTAATTCACTCTATTCCTTGCACGCCTTTCACCCTCCTGCATGTTCAGGCCCCCATCACTCAAAATCTTTTTCACTCTATCTTTCCACCTCCAATTTGGTCTCCCACTTCTTGTTCCCTCCACCTCTGACACATATATCCTCTTGGTCAATCTTTCCTCACTCATTCTCTCCATGTGACCAAACCATTTCAAAACACCCTCTTCTACTCTCTCAACCACACTCTTTTTCATTACCACACATCTCTCTTACCCCTTTCGTAGTTGGGATTTGTCTTGATTAGGGCCTCAGCTGCCCGTGCCATCTCAGCTACCAGAAAAGAAAAGAAAAAAATCCTATACGCCATTTCAACACACCACAGTGCATCACAAGCCATTTCAAGGAATCCAACGGAAATTTCTGAAGTTTAAAGTTAAAAGAATTTTTTTTTTTCCTATAGACGTGAGCGCATCTGGAGGCCAACAGCGTTCGACGAACATCTAATCAGAGGAGAACATTCCCATGGCTGTATTTATGATAATGTTCGAGACCCATAAGGCCAACCAACCACTCCAGTCCATCCAATCATCTCACAAGTGACGACGCCCAAGTTTGAATGGGCCGACTCCATTAATGAGGTCCCAGGTCGATTCACCTCTACCAGCTACCTTTCTCAGATCCAGTAATGAATTCATTTATGTAGGTAAGAGTACACTTCTACCTAAGGGATATATATATATATATATATATATATATATATATATATATATATATATATATATATATATATATATATATATATATATATTCCTATGAGTCCACGAGGAAAATGAAACACGAGAAGTTCCCAAGTGCACTTTCGTGTAATAATCACATCATCAGGGGAGACACAAGAGAGAAATAGAACAGTCAATTGATATACATCGAAGAGACGATGTATATATCGTCTAGGTATACACAGCCAAAGCAATTCAGTGAGAGGATGGGTGAAGGGCACATATCTTAAGGGTAGGTGGAGGCAAGTGTAGAGCATACAGTGGGTACCATTCATCGACACAGGGGAGGCCCAGGTACCTCATCGTGGAGGTGGTGAGAGAGATGTGGAAGGGGTGGAAGAGATCTAGTATACATCGAATACATGAATTATGATTAACAGGATGGCTAGTAACGCTTACAGTAACATAGGAAACACCACTTGTGTAATACAAAGCAAAAATTGAAATGTGCAATACGTATGCCAAACATCTTATCAACATGTAATTACAGTATGGACACAAACAAATCAAAACACACCCTAAGGGGTGTATTTGGAACGAGACATCATGTAGCGTACAGTCGTTAACGCTGATAGCCATATGAAAGGTCAAAGATACATTGACACTCATACAAAGAAGGTCAACGTATATTACACTCTCGATTACAGAACGTGCTTGTACTGGGTATGATTACGCCTGGAGGTTACAGTGCTCAGGCCTTAGCAAGTTTTGGATACAGACTCAGAATATCTTCAAGGATATTACTATCAGTAAAGTAATCAATCACGAAGTAGTCGAAACAATAAGCTCTGAGATCTCAATAATCATTGCCATTGGGAGAGTCGGTGGTATAGTGTTCGATTTTATGTTCATCCGGTGCATATGAGAGTTGGCATTGGAATCTTCATCATCATGGTTCCTCGCTACTTGTCACATGTATATATCTGTACCTATTAGCAGCGACACCATCACATTGTCTAGTGTGGGTCTGGTGCCTTCAATGCTGATGTTCCTCTAGCCTAAACTCATCACAGTACACAATACTACAGCTTTCATAATCTTTCTGGTCATTCATAATTTCTCAAGGAGGGTGTTCGTCCTCGAGGGCAAATACTGTTTGGTCAGTGTGGACTGTGCCTTTAGTTAGACCAAGTCTGGTGTTTGGGGAACCGAGAGTAAACAGGTATGTTTAGTGAGGTTATCTACATGGTCATGACCCGTATGTCGCACACGTGAAGGTATCCATTGGAACTGGGTGTGTAGACCACTGTTATCGTCTTCTATAAGCAGGGAGTGAATGATCGAGGGGACAGTGTCCTGCAGAGCGCTCCTTCTGGAGAGTGTTGCAAGAGCTGGTTTGCAGATAGAGGTGACTACAGCTTTTTCCTGCTGAGAGTGAAGAAGGTCGTCATTATTGTGAGCAGCTTAGAAAACTTCAGCCTTACCGCAAAGATCCATCGAGACATGGTGGTAAACACGTCATCTAGATGTTTACACTTTAATCTCTGCTAGGATATATGGACTGAGTTGGCCTTGATGGTAGTTTACGTTATCAATATGGAGAGGTCTGATGCACCAAAGTATTAAGCATACTGGTGCAAGATCTAGTGGTATTATGTCCCACATGTGAAGGCATCACATAGTGGGAGTAGCTGGAATAGGCTACGACCAGGCCACCTGCGGTACCCCGATGAATGATGTCGAAGGCGTTGTGCAAAATGGGAGGTGTCTGCTGAGTTTCTGAGACACTTGGCACACAGACCTACGTCAAAACCTTGAGTGAAGTCCTTTATTGTGGGGAGGTCAAGCTCATTTCTCATATCTATTAACCCAAGTCGGTTATGGGACAACCTGAAGTTAGTCCCATAGCTTTATTTTGAACCACCTCAAGAGGCGAGAGAAATTTCGAACCAAACATTGACCAGTGGATGGTGATAGCTAGTGCAGGTCGTACATACAACAGATATATAAAAAGTTCAGCACACTTTTGATAGCCACGCTACTGTTCTTGCCTGTGAGTGCACAAAGAGGTTGTAGGCGACCAAAAAGGGTGAGTTTTTAGGTAGGATTTACAGAGGTATAAAGGTCACTGAAGGGAGAGATATTGATGCCTTGGTACTTGCTTGAGGGACATGTTTTCGATTTCACCATTGTGAAGCACAAGAGCAAGATTCTCTTTTTCATTATGTTTATCATAAATGAACACTTTTGCTCCGATGGTGTTCAATGATTAAGCCACGCTGAGTGGCGGGGTGAGTGAACTGGTTAAGTCGAACTTGAAGTCTCTCGGGTGAGGAGATGGGAAGACAGATGTCGTCTGTATAACGTAACACAATGTCATCCGTATAACGTAACACAATGTCATCCATATCAAGTTCAGCCCGAAGAATACAGACAGACAAACACGCTTCAAAATGTGTACCAAAATCCTCACTCAACGACCACTGATGTTATCTCCCACAATATAGAATGTTCTTAGACTTTGCCCTTTACAGAAGGTGCCATCAGGAGCCCAGATGCTTAAACTTCACTTACTGGTAGACTGGGATTGGGGGAATATCCTCTTGGTCCCAACATTTGCAGCCATTTCTATTTGTTATACCTGACGTAAGAAACTAAGTACTTCAGCACCCAACCCACAGACCTGAAACATGTTTCCGATATGTGAATGGCTTGTCAGCAGTGAAGAACACCTTGACATCCTAAGTAAATACAAGTTAGTTCAAGCAGCAACTGACCGATGGGTCCTGGTGAGACTGTTTGTGAATGTGGTAGAGAACAGAACCTTATGGATGAATGTGGTAGAAGTAGAAAGATATCTACTTACAGCGTAGCTACGTAGATGCAAAGAGGGTTAGGCGTAGATTTGAAGGCAAATATTTAGAAAGGGGTCTGTATCTAGACGTGTCTGTGGGACTTCTTTCAACGCCTCTGATTGGTAAATCGTCTCACATTTTTTGTCAACGTCTCTGATTGGTTAATCGTCTCACATGTTTGTTTACAATGCCGTTGAAGAGAAACTGCTTCGCTTAATTCGAGTTTAGAAACGTTTGCCGACGAGTTTACATCCATCACCGCAGGTTGAATCAGACGAATTTATGTTTTAGTATCTTGTTAAATCGAGATTATCGTAGCCTTTGATCATTTTCGAATACCTGTGTTTGATCACCTCTTAACCTTCTCTTTTCCAACCTCACTAAAGACAAGTTTGGTCAGCTCTGGCAGGATTTGTTTCTCAGTAAGGCAATCATCTTTGCCTCCGTATGCTCTCTCTCTCGCCATTCATGGTTCTCGTGTCATACATGAGACTGAAGACCTCTTGACACCACGGGATAAGGTTCCAGCTGTTCAGGTGCCTTGATGTGGACAGTATCATCCAGAGAGGGATGTGACCCACACCCGTGGGTCACATTGGACACACCGCCGTGAACGTGAGAGGCTCCCCTCAACCCCCCCCCCCGTTCACCTGAACACACAGGAGGTTAGAGTTTGACCCCGGGAACAGACCTTCCCCCCCAACCCCCTCCTCCTCCTCCCCTTCTCCCTCCTCTCACTTGACGTGACCTGACCCTGGCGAAGCTTAAGTCGGAACTTCCGCAGTGGTCACGTGACTTAATGACCAACCCCCCCCCCCCCCCCCCCGTGCAGTTTCTGACACCACGCGCTGCTCTCTCTCTCTCTCTCTCTCTCTCTCTCTCTCTCTCTCTCTCTCTCTCTCTCTCTCTCTCTCTCTCTCTCTCTCTCTCAGTGTTAAAGCCAGGCCACCTCCCTTGGACCTTGGGTCTGTAGTATCTGTGTAAGTCTCTCTCTCTCTCTCTCTCTCTCTCTCTCTCTCTCTCTCTCTCTCTCTCTCTCTCTCTCTCTCTCTCTCTCTCTCTCTCTCTCTCAGTGTTAAAGCCAGACCACCTCCCTTGGACCTTGGGTCTGTAGTATCTGTGTAAGTCTCTCTCTCTCTCTCTCTCTCTCTCTCTCTCTCTCTCAGTGTTAAAGCCAGACCACCTCCCTTGGACCTTGGGTCTGTAGTATCTGTGTAAGTCTCTCTCTCTCTCTCTCTCTCTCTCTCTCTCTCTCTCTCTCTCTCTCTCTCTCTCTCTCTCTCTCTCTCTCTCTCTCAGTGTTAAAGCCAGACCACCTCCCTTGGACCTTGGGTCTGTAGTATCTGTGTAAGTCTCTCTCTCTCTCTCTCTCTCTCTCTCTCTCTCTCTCTCTCTCTCTCTCTCTCTCTCTCTCTCTCTCTCTCTCTCTCAGTGTTAAAGCCAGACCACCTCGCTTGGACCTTGGGTCTGTAGTATCTGTGTAAGTCTCTCTCTCTCTCTCTCTCTCTCTCTCTCTCTCTCTCTCTCAGCAGTACTGTGGGTGGTAGGAGCTACGCACCAGGGAGCTGTATCACCAATACTAACCCCTCACCTCCTCCTCAGCCTGCGTACCGGGAGAGTCAGCAGCTGCTGCGCTGTGAGGCAGTACTTCAGTGGCCGTCAAGTTTCACTCCTTCGTCCCAGGTCGTGACCGTCTTTTCCTTTTTCCTACCTCACCCACACGTGTGCTGCTGGGTCGTAATATGGTAAACATAAGAGCTCTCCATCTCTCACACATGACAGGTGACGTCATGTATTTTAAGCGACCCGTTCTTCAAAAACGATAGATTTTCCTGTGTTGAGCCTTACGCGTTCACCCACCCAGCCTTCAGTCTCGTCGTAAATACTCGTAAGTATATACTTCCCTTCCCCTTCCACCCCTGCAGATTCCCCTCCTTTCCCTTCCCTATTACCCTCCTCTTTTCTAAGTCGTCGACTGCATTACCAAGATGACATTCAGTTGATCATGCCATCCGTTGCGGCACCTCGCAACGCTGAGCCATTTTAACTTGTAACAGGACCGTGTCGGAGGGTGCCCGCGGGCCATACCATGCCGGAGGGTGCCCGCGGGCCATACCATGCCGGAGGGTGGCTGAAGGCCGTGCCGGAGGGTGCCCGCGGGCCATACCATGCCGGAGGGTGGCTGAAGGCCGTGTCAGAGGGTGCCCGCGGGCCATACCATGCCGGAGGGTGGCTGAAGGCCGTGTCAGAGGGTGCCCGCGGGCCATACCATGCCGGAGGGTGGCTGAAGGCCGTGCCGGAGGGTGCCCGCGGGCCATACCATGCCGGAGGGTGGCTGAAGGCAGTGCCGGAGGGTGCCCGCGGGCCATACCATGCCGGAGGGTGGCTGAAGGCAGTGCCGGAGGGTGCCCGCGGGCCATACCATGCCGGAGGGTGGCTGAAGGCAGTGCCAGAGGGTGGCTGCAGGCCATACCATACCGGAGGGTGGCTGCAGGCCGTGTCGGAGGGTGCCCGCGGGCCATACCATGCCGGAGGGTGGCTGCAGGCCATGCCGGAGGGTGCCTGCGGGCCATACCATGTCGGAGGGTGGCTGAAGGCAGTGCCAGAGGGTGGCTGCAGGCCATACCATACCGGAGGGTGGCTGCAGGCCGTGTCGGAGGGTGCCCGCGGGCCATACCATGCCGGAGGGTGGCTGCAGGCCGTGTCGGAGGGTGCCCGCGGGCCATGTCAACTCCCAGTAGACACGTACACCGAGCCATCCTCCCACACTTCTGGTGATCTCTTGTCTTAACTCCCTCTCTTGTCACGCACCATACTCCCTCCCCACGCCACCACCCTTGCGCAGGCGTCGACAGCATCCACGGTCAATCCATCACGATTTTGGCGGTGGTGACTTACCATTCCTTTTGGTCCATGTCTGTAATACCTCTTCCTTCAAACACAACTTGCCCTACAAGCAACGTCTTTTCCCTAAAGGCCATATTCTCTTTATTACTGCATATATTTCAGACCTACGGGTTACAGAGGACTCCTATCTTCCCACTGTAACAAAGGCCTGTAATACTGTATCACTTCCTTGAACATTACATTGACGTAATCCTGTTCACTTTAGATGCGTGAGGCGCTGTGCCTAACGACAGGTCGGAGTATGACCAGCCAGTGTTGTCTTTCATGCAGAATTATCTCATGTGTCACCCAGTTGCACCCAGTGTCTCACCCAGTGTAGTCTCAGTGTCACCTAGTGTAGTCCCAGTGTCACCCAGTGTAGCTCAGTATCGCCCGTACTACCAAGTGTCACCCAACGTCACCCGTACTACCAAGTGTCACCCAGTGTAGCCCAGTGTCACCCATACCACCAAGTGTCACCCAGTCTTACCCAGTGTCACCCATACCACCAAGTGTCACCCAGTGTAGCCCAGTGTCACCCATACCACCAAGTGTCACCCAGTCTTACCCAGTGTCACCCATACCACCAAGTGTCACCCAGTGTAGCCCAGTGTCACCCATACCACCAAGTGTCACCCAGTCTTACCCAGTGTCACCCATACCACCAAGTGTCACCCAGTGTAGCCCAGTGTCAACCATACCACCAAGTGTCACCCAGTGTAGCCCAGTGTCAACCATACCACCAAGTGTCACCCAGTGTAGCCCAGTGTCACCCGTACTACCCAGTGTCACCCAGTCTTACCCAGTGTCACCCATACCACCAAGTGTCACGCAGTGTAGCCCAGTGTCACCCGTACTACCAAGTGTCACCTAGTCTTACCCAGTGTCACCCATACCACCAAGTGTCACGCAGTGTAGCCCAGTGTCACCCGTACTACCCAGTGTCACCCAGTCTTACCCAGTGTCACCCTTCCATAAGGAGGGCGTCCTGTTTCGCCTCGTCCCGCGGCACATTATGTCCGCCCGTGTTTTATGGGGCGTGTCGCCCGCCCAGCCATCTGAAATATGTATGTCCTCCAAACCCATTATTTTCGGATGATGCAAATGTCTTGTTACTACAGTCTGTTCTCCACCTGCCCACTTCTGGTATCTCCATATTGGATCGTGTGGGTAGGAGCGGCCCCACCTCTGTAGCTTGCCCCTCAGACAATACCCCCGCCCTCCATATACGCAGCCACTTAATCCAGCCCGGACTGTATCTACGCCTCGCCCTTGAATGTATATATCCGCTCCTCCCCCCCACATACTCTATCCTAGAATTAGCGGCGAATAACACAAAGGACTTATTAACCAGCCTCGGAAAACGGTGTTCTCGTCAGGCTCTTGCAGAAGAGTCATGTGACCCTGGCCCACCTCCACACCACCTCTCCGCTCCTCTCCAGCAGGAGAGAGGGATGGTACGGGTCGGGTGGTGTGGTGTGAGGCAGGCACCGGATGTACCATATGCTGTTCTCGTACATCTTACAACAGGCCGTTACCTCGTCTCTTAATTTGTCCCCTGGGCTGTCGTCTCCTCTCTCCTCCTCCTCCTCCTCCTCCTCCTCTCTCTTCCTCCTCCGCCTCCCGCCTCCTGCCTCCTCCTCCTCCACCTCCCTCATCCTGCAGTGTTGTCATGAGTATTGCTCACCGTTTATTTTGTGTGTTGGTTGTCTACGCCACTGCGTTTGTCGGGGAGGTGGGCACACACACACACACACACACACACACACACACACACACACACACACACACACACACACACACATACACACACACACACACACACACACACATATACATAGCCCTGGGGCCCCCTTTTATGGGGGCATCCTTCAACTTCAGGGTGTTGCGCTACAGTCAGAAGCAGGGAAAGGATGGGCTCCTTCGGAGCGAGACGTAGCTCGACGAGACTTGCACACTGCATCTCGTCCAATGACAATGATACAGTCTTTGCAGATAGTGATCTTCCACTCCCAGTATATGGGTCTAGGGGTAGCTGGAGGCAAGTATAGAGAGTACAGTACAGCACATTACAGTACAGTACAGTATAGTACAGTACAGTACGGTACAGAACAGAACAGTACAGTACAGTACAGTACAGTACAGTACAGTACAGTACAGTACAGTTCAGTACAGTACAGTACAGTACAGTACAGTACAGTACAGTACAGTACAGTACAGTTCAGTACAGAACAGTACAGTACAGTACGGTGGGTGACAGGTGGGCCCGAGCCAGCCCAGGGGATCCACATTCATTTGTGCCAGCAATCCTGGCTTAGCTAGCTAGTTTGCTGTGCACCCCAGGCTCCTCCTGGGAGCGGTAGTGCAAAAGGATTGCAAGGGGTCACAATGGGTCTCTGTCAGACCCAAGTGGGTTGATGTATTCATTACCTACACGGTTACGCAAATTGGTTCATTGCATACATTACATAGTCTTTTACATGGTAAGTTTTACTATATGCAAAAAAAAAAAGTGGATACGTCTTAGAATTTAAGGTATCATATTATTTGCAATAGGGGGTTGTGACACCTCTTGCAGGGTTTGTTTACAATTTGTGACATCTCTTGCAGGGTTTGTTTACACTGAGCTGTGACATCTCTTGCAGGGTTTGTTTACAATGAGTTGTGACATCTCTTGCAGGGTTTGTTTACAATTTGTGACATCACTTGCAGGGTTTGTTTAGACTGAGCTGTGACATCTCTTGCAGGGTTTGTTTACAATGAGTTGTGACATCTCTTGCAGGGTTTGTTTACAATAAGTTGTGACATCTCTTGCAGGGTTTGTTTTCAATGGGTTGTGACATCTCTTGCAGGGTTTGTTTACAATGGGTTGTGACATCTCTTGCAGGGTTTGTTTACATTGGGTTGTGACATCTCTTGCAGGGTTTGTTTACAATGGGTTGTGACATCTCTTGCAGGGTTTGTTTACACTGAGCTGTGACATCTCTTGCAGGGTTTGTTTACAATGAGTTGTGACATCTCTTGCAGGGTTTGTTTACAATGGGTTGCGACATCTCTTGCAGGGTTTGTTTACAATGGGTTGTGACATCTCTTGCAGGGTTTGTTTACAATGAGCTGTGACATCTCTAGCAGGGTTTGTTTACAATGAGTTGTGACACCTCTTCCAGGGTTTGTTTACAATGAGTTGTGACACCTCTTGCAGGGTTTGTTTACAATGAGTTGTGACATCTCTTGCAGGGTTTGATTACAATGAGCTGTGACATCTCTTGCAGGGTTTGTTTACAATGAGTTGTGACATCTCTTGCAGGGTTTGTTTACATTGGGTTGTGACATCTCTTGCAGGGTTTGTTTACAATGGGCTGTGACATCTCTTGCAGGGTTTGTTTACAATGGGTTGTGACATCTCCTGCAGGGTTTGTTTACAATGAGTTGTGACATCTCTTGCAGGGTTTGTTTACAATGGGTTGTGACATCTCTTGCAGGGTTTGTTTACAATGGGTTGTGACATCTCCTGCAGGGTTTGTTTACAATGAGTTGTGACATCTCTTGCAGGGTTTGTTTACAATGGGTTGTGACATCTCTTGCAGGGTTTGTTTACAATGGGTTGTGACATCTCTTGCAGGGTTTGTTTACAATGGGTTGTGACATCTCTTGCAGGGTTTGTTTACAATGAGTTTCACATCTCTGGCAGGGTTTGTTTACAGTGGGTTATGACATCTCTTGCAGGGTTTGTTTACAGTGGGTTATGACATCTCCTGCAGGGTTAATGTGGACCTATCCCTGAAAGACCCTGAGGGTCCTCGTCCCCTAAGGAGGAAAGGGATGGTATTAACAGTATATACGTGACACAGAAAGCAGGTTATTATCTGACGTAGATTCATAGAGTATCAGGGTTTGTTTAGGTACAAGTACAGACACTATAGATGGGCGTGATGACACATCATACTGGTATACATTTATGCTGTGTATGAGTTCCATAGTTCTGGCAATATACTGATACATACACAAACAAATCACATATACACAGAATATCTGTGTATAATTCTAAGAAAAAAGGTCAAAAGCACAATTACATATGAGACATGTAATAACTATGTATTTACATTAGGGACGACATGTAATAACTATGTATTTACATTGGCGACGATTGCAACAGATTTCTACACAGCCCAGGGCATTCTAGATTTGGATACACAATGTCTTCAAGGACATTATTATTCGTAAAATAATCACAAAGTTGTTGGTACAGTAAACTTTCCTTCAGGTCTGAAACCACTGATTTTGGAACATTTGTGTTCATCAGGTGTAGAACAGACGCGCAGCTTACCACACATGTAACTGTACCTACCCTAGACGTGTTCTAACAGCTACTGTCTCAAACTGTCTTATACACAGTACATAAAAGTACGGCTGCCTAGTCTCAGCGTCTTTCTGAAGATATCATTTTTCCCCCTAGGCACATGCCTTGTGGTCAGCCTTTCCTTAGGCCACATCTAGCGTGGGGGTTCTTGAGCGTAAACAGCTTACGTTTAGCGAGATGTACATGGCCTGTGATGGCTTATATCTGACGTGTGAAGGATGCGCAGGATACTTATGTCATTGCTGAGTAAGCAGGGAGTGAATGATGGGAGGAAGAGATTCCCACAGGGCGCTCTCTCTCTCTCTCTCTCTCTCTCTCTCTCTCTCTCTCTCTCTCTCTCTCTCTCTCTCTCTCTCTCTCTCTCTCTCTCTCCTGAGAATTCCTCTTTCTTTCGGTATCACTGCCTAGGTGGGTGGATGAGGGGCAGGAATGCCTAGGTAGGTTGTATGAGGGGCAGGATTCAGCCACACATTTGCGAAGCAGGAGGACGTGATTTTTATTTCCAACATGCATATCACATATCTGGGCTTCTGCATTGACAGCGTTGATGGCTAGGACACACTATGGGACTAGGCGTCCCTTTTAGGATACACTATGGGACTAGGCATCCCTTTTAGGACACACTATGGGACTAGGCGTCCCTTTTAGGACACACTATGGGGCTAGGCGTCCTTTTAGGACACACTATGGGACTAGGCGTCCCTTTTAGGACACACTATGGGGCTAGGCATCCCTTTTAGGACACACTATGGGACTAGGCGTCCCTTTTAGGACACACTATGGGACTAGGCGTCTCTTATGGCCACACTATGGGACTAGGCGTCCCTTATGGCCACACTATGGGACTAGACGTCCCTTTTAGGCCACACTGAGTGGCAGTGTGTGTGTGTGTGTGTGTGTGTGTGTGTGTGTGTGTGTGTGTGTGTGTGTGTGTGTGGACGGCCCAATGACAACTGAAATCTTCCACGTGACGGAGGTATCAAGACAGACTCTCATTAGCAGTGCAGTGGTGGTAGTAGCAGCAGCTGGACCAAGCCAGTGGCAGTAGTAGTCGTAGTAGTAACATAGCCAGGCCGATCGTGCTAGGCTAGTGGCACTAAGGGGGAAGTGGCAGTGGGAGGGAAGGGGTCCAGAGCAATGGTGGCAGTAGGCATGTTACTGACGCTCTTGGCGGGTGTTTGTGGCGGACCATCTCTGCCGTCGGGGGGCGGGCGGTCAGATGGAGCCACTGGCACCGTCGACAGGAAGGCAGAGAAGCCTGGCAGGACCATTAGCAGTGACAGTGTCGAGTTTCACCCTGGGGGGAGGATGGTCACACTCACATCCAGCAAAGGTGGCGCTACCTCCTTGTTGTCATACATGCCTGGTCGTGAATTGTTATCCTGTAATTCTTCAAACGTAACGAATCTAGAATCGGTTTTTTTCTTCTTCTTTCGCTTGAATTCGGTTTTAGAAAGAAGAGTTTAAGATGCCTGTTATCTTGTTCATATTGGGCTATAACTGAGGATGAATGACATCAGTTAACACACAGTAAACAGAGTGTAAACATAAGTACGTTGTATTTATCTAGGACTAATGTTTATCAACACAGTGCTGGAGGTTGGGGCGAGTGTCAGCTACCCCAAATGGCGTCTTCTCGACAGCCAATCATTAACTCAGGGGAAGAATATTGTGGTATATTCATTCTTTCAAGAAGTCTTTGCAGGTACTGGGTCGTGTCTCTCAGAGTCTGTGTTTATTTGGTTGCTTAGTTAGTTGTTTTTTGGGGGGACTCCAGGCCTAATGAAACAACCGGGGTCATTAAGGCAGTCCGCCAGCTTCACGTGACATCCAACGAGCGGGAGAAAAATCTTTTAACACTTTCTTCATGAGTTAAGGACAATGCTACGACCCCCCATACACGACTCACTATACACGTGACCTTTGTTATACTAAAGCATATGAGTGGTTAATTTCTTTATATGACCTGAATATATATCATTATCTTTACCCCATTCCTGATGGGGTTTGACCCATCCTGTGGCCATAACTAAATCGTTTTTTAGGTTATTTATCAATTTTTTTTTCTATGTTGATTGAAGATGATCTTTTTTTTTTTGAATGGTGAAGTAAAGGATTATTTTCCTAAATGTTTTTGTTTTCTGTTGATCTGTGTACGGTCGATGGTAGAAATAGATTTCAGAACTGTGTGCGTGTTGCACAGATATTACGGCACAGCGAAACCAAGAAGGTAAATAGAAACTTAAAGACAAGATCTATACGAAAATGATTCAATATTTGAGAAAAATAAGTTCGAATTTGAGCTCAGTGTTACGTGAGGCTTTGAACTGTGTCTTGGTGCATCATGGTTTGGATTGTGTCGGTGGTAAACCCGGCAAGCACAATACGAAAATGATTCAATATTTGAGAAAAATAAGTTCGAATTTGAGCTCAGTGTTACGTGAGGCTTTGAACTGTGTCTTGGTGCATCATGGTTTGGATTGTGTCGGTGGTAAACCCGGCGAAGTTCATTGTGTACCCCGCGCTCACCCTGTGAGAGGTAGCGCAATCGAATTACGCAGGTCATAAAAGGGGTCGTTATCAGACCTCATCAGAGACTGCATGATCAGGGAGTCTGTGCTCCGGGCAACCTGCTACACTAGACAGCCTGCCACACTAGACAGCTTGCCACACTGGACAGCCTGCCACACTAGACAACCTGCCACACTGGACACCCTGCCACACTGGACACCCTGCCACACTGGACACCCTGCCACACTGGACAGCTTGCCACACAAGTTTGGCTACTGCATATGTGTGGTGGGGACAAATTCAACTCATGTTGCCTCGTCTCTTAACCATGTATAATCTCATGACATCTTTTCATGAATACACATGCATAATGTAGATGGGTACCCGGCTTAAACTAGCACATACACACACACACGCACACACACACACACACACACATATATATTTATATATATATATATATATATATATATATATATATATATATATATATATATATATATATATATATATATATATATATATATATATATATATGAAGTGTTTTAGATATCTGGGAGTGGATCTGGCAGCGGATGGAACCATGGAAGCGGAAGTGGATCATAGGGTGGGGGAGGGGGCGAAAATTCTGGGAGCCTTGAAGAATGTGTGGAAGTCGAGAACATTATCTCGGAAAGCAAAAATGGGTATGTTTGAAGGAATAGTGGTTCCAACAATGTTGTATGGTTGCGAGGCGTGGACTATGGATAGAGTTGTGCGCAGGAGGATGGATGTGCTGGAAATGAGATGTTTGAGGACAATGTGTGGTGTGAGGTGGTTTGATCGAGTAAGTAACGTAAGGGTAAGAGAGATGTGTGGAAATAAAAAGAGCGTGGTTGAGAGAGCAGAAGAGGGTGTTTTGAAATGGTTTGGTCACATGGAGAGAATGAGTGAGGAAAGATTGACCAAGAGGATATATGTGTCGGAGGTGGAGGGAACGAGAAGAGGGAGACCAAATTGGAGGTGGAAAGATGGAGTGAAAAAGATTTTGTGTGATCGGGGCCTGAACATGCAGGAGGGTGAAAGGAGGGCAAAGAATAGAGTGAATTGGATCGATGTGGTATACCGGGGTTGACGTGCTGTCAGTGGATTGAATCAAGGCATGTGTATGGGGGTGGGTTGGGCCATTTCTTTCGTCTGTTTCCTTGCGCTACCTCGCAAACGAGGGAGACAGCGACAAAGCAAAAAAAAAAAAAAAAAAAAATATATATACATATATATAAGGCCACACCTGACTACACTGTTCTTCGAACACTTCTCCAACTTAGGACCTAAACTCGCCGCCAGCAGAGGGAGGCTCTGGAAACAGCCATACCTCAGGACGCCCCGACCCACCCACCTGGTACAATCCCCCTCCGTCAACTCCCTGACCTCTCGTATGTCTAAGGGCAAAAGGGTCACGGAAAATGGACGTGATTGTCGCCCATATCATCACCGAGTACGACTGTGCTTGGGAGACTGCCATCTCCGCCTCCCTACCCCGAGCAACGCGCTTGTACATTATGCCAAAGACCCGACAGCCGCGCCCTTGTCCACTACCTTCTAAGGTGTCCTCACACACAACGCTTCCTTGACGCCTGCTGGACCACCAGTCTCCGACCTCCTGACGGAGACACACACGATAATCCTTCCCATACTGGCCAGATATTATGTAACGATGTGTTGAGGGAAAGTCCTTCTTTCCTTAGGCTTCAATAAGCCCCATTGTTATTTCTATATGTACTCGTGACACTTACCTGATGCTTCTTGTAGTAGTATTGTACATGGGGTACCAAGTGACAGTATTAGGATCCCGTTCCTCTATCAAGGAATAAAGTATTGAAACCGAATTGGAAGTTGTTCTTATATTGACTGAACGAAAATATATTATATAAATCGTGATCCTATTTTGGGAGAGTAACTCTACGAAAAACTGTATTGTCGACACTTCTTTCTTTTTACAGGAAATCATTTACAGCATCATGCCACAATGGAGGCTTTCTTCTCTTCCAACCGCCCCCCTTCTCTTTCTCTCCTCCTCCTCCTCCCCAGCCACGTCTGCCTGATGGATGATGCCACTTGCGGTGCCGTCCTAGGGTGCCAGTGAAGGCATACCAGATACAAGGGTGAGGCACCAGTCGGCGGTCGAAGTACTTTACCATAATCGTCCTTCTCAAACCACCCACTTGTATCCCTCTGGGGTGCCATCTTGGACCAGGTCACCGAGTGTGACATTAAGCGTCGACCCTCCTCCAGCCACAGCTGTGTACCTCGGGCTTTGCCTCATGAGGAGGGGTCGTGTAAGGTTCCCGTAGGTGCCATCACAACAAACTTCAACAACAGTGGCTCCCACTGTGCTACAGGGGGGAGGCCAACACACGGTCAGGTGGGTAATAAGTTAAGTGTCAGACCTGACCCGTGTGAACCTCAGTCTCTGTTGTTGGGAGTATACCACCACCTTCTCGACCGGTCGCAAAAAAATAAACCAGTTCAGGTTTCCCTCCTCCGGTGTAATGAGGGGAAAGTATTACACTGTTTCTTAAGGCAGGACCAAGATCGCATTACTCGGTTCTCACTGCGTGGAGAGGAAACCTCTAGCCAGGTCCCTAGGCACAACTCGTCACCCTCCAGTGTGTCGACGTAGTGTACTCACTACACATACACCCTTCAGCCATGCTATCACCGAAATACCTTGTCGTATCTAGATAGATTAACTTTTTTAAAACTAGTTCTGAGAACAAGAATGTCAGAGTTGAATGCAGTGAATGCTTTTAAAATGCAAGCAAACTTATGTGGAAGAGGAGAAAGAATGTAAAGAATTTATACGAAAGTTCTCCAGAAAGCATGAGAGTGGAACACGAGAGACAACGAGTTATCTGTGAGTTACTTGCACCAGCTCTGTCCCAGGGGGTGAGTTACCTGTGATTGTAGCCTGAACCAGCTACCTATCTCTGGGGATGAGTTCCCTGTGGATCAGGCAGAGTCCCACAGTGGACACCAGGCCGCCGTCACCTGATCCATTTGGTCCCACGGTCTCCTGAAGAAGGAACAGGATGGGATGGGGGACATGAAGATCCGTCCTCATCCTTCAACCCATTAAAAAAAAAAAGATGAAGAAAAAAATGAGATTGGAATGAAGTCGTGAGAGAAGGGATGGAACTCAACAGCCAATCCTCAGCTATACAGTGGCTTTGAAGAGCTAGAAACCAGAGAACAGAAGTACTTACGGGGCTCATGACGTATTAAGGTCTCTACGTTGGATGCTTAATGAAGCAGGTCTGTACGAGGGCTGTAGTGGGGGGTGTTAAGTTACCATGAGACGGGGCACTGCCACCCATCTCTCCCGACCCCAAGGCACCAATGAGGGGAAATGACCCATCTTCCCAGCATTGGAACCTGTCCTTGTTGTGGTGTCTCTTAATGACACACGAGACATGTCGTAATGACACACGAAACATGTCGTAATGACACACGAAACATGTCGTAATGACACATTAGTCATGTCTTAATGACACACGAGACATGTCGTAATGACACATTAGTCATGTCTTAATGACACACGAGACATGTCGTAATGACACATTAGTCATGTCTTAATGACACACGAGACATGTCGTAATGACACATTAGTCATGTCTTAATGACACACGAGACATGTCGTAATGACACATTAGTCATGTCTTAATGACACACGAAACATGTCGTAATGACACATTAGTCATGTCTTAATGACACACGAAACATGTCGTAATGACACATTAGTCATGTCGTAATGACACACGAAACATGTCGTAATGACACACTAGTCATGTCTTAATGACACACGAAACATGTCTTAATGACACACGAGACATGTCGTAATGACACATTAGTCATGTCTTAATGACACACGAGACATGTCGTAATGACACATTAGTCATGTCTTAATGACACACGAGACATGTCGTAATGACACATTAGTCATGTCTTAATGACACACGAAACATGTCGTAATGACACATTAGTCATGTCTTAATGACACACGAAACATGTCGTAATGACACATTAGTCATGTCTTAATGACACACGAAACATGTCGTAATGACACATTAGTCATGTCGTAATGACACACGAAACATGTCGTAATGACACACTAGTCATGTCGTAATGACACACGAAACATGTCTTAATGACACATTAGTCATGTCGTAATGACACACGAAACATGTCGTAATGACACACTAGTCATGTCGTAATGACACACGAAACATGTCTTAATGACACATTAGTCATGTCGTAATGACACACGAAACATGTCGTAATGACACACTAGTCATGTCGTAATGACACACGAAACATGTCGTAATGACACATTAGTCATGTCGTAATGACACACGAAACATGTCGTAATGACACATTAGTCATGTCGTAATGACACACGAAACATGTCGTAATGACACACTAGTCATGTCGTAATGACACATTAGTCATGTCGTAATGACACATTAGTCGTGTCGTAATGACACACGAAACATGTCGTAATGACACATTAGTCATGTCGTAATGACACATTAGTCATGTCTTAATGACACACGAAACATGTAATGACACATTAGTCATGTCGTAATGACACATTAGTCATGTCTTAATGACACACGAAACATGTCGTAATGACACATTAGTCATGTCGTAATGACACATTAGTCATGTCTTAATAACACACTAGTCACGTCTTAATGACACACTAGTCATGTCGTAATGACACACGAGACATGGCTTAATGACACACTAGTCATGTCGTAATGACACACGAGACATGGCTTAATGACACACTAGTCATGTCTTAATGACACACTAGTCATGTCTTAATGATTACTGAGTAGTTAATTTCACGTCAGTATTGGGTCAAGCTTGTTGGTGTATATGACTGACACTCGTATGTCATGCGGGTGTCAGCCGAACCACTAGTAATGTAGCTGACATTCAGATGTCACCACTAATCAGCAGATCCACTGGTAATGTAGCTGACACTCAGATGTCACCACTAGTCAGCCGACCACTGGTAACGTGGCTGACACTCAGATGTCACCACTAGTCAGCCGTACCACTGGTAAAGCGGCTGACACTCAGATATCACCACTAGTCAGCCAAACCACTGGTAAAGTGGCTGACACTCAGATATCACCATTAGTCAGCCAAACCACTGATAATATTCCTGACACTCGGATGTCGGTTCTCGTCAGCCAGTCCACTGGTAACGTAGCTGATCCCTAGATGTCAGCTGTAGTCAGCCGGACCACTGGTAATGCAGGGTGTGTAAAATCACTCGTTCTAATTGGTTAGACCTATTAAGGTTGTGTGACCTATGGTTAACATCATGTATTTCCTAAAATCAATTTTTTACACACACACACACACACACACACACACACACACACACACACACAGAGCCACACACTCAGAGAGAGAGAGAGAGAGAGAGAGAGAGAGAGAGAGAGAGAGAGAGAGAGAGAGAGAGAGAGAGAGAGAGAGAGAGAGAGAGAGAGAGAGAGCTGGAGGCCCATCTCGCGCGTTAGGCTCATTAGCCAGGGCGACCAAGGGAGGTAATAATGTGAGGTGATCTGGCTGACAATTAGCGAGGGGGGGTGGCTGACGGCTGACTCACACGGACGTAAACAAACAGATTATTTTACAAACTCGAGAGGGAAGAGGGAGGAAGGAGGAGGGAGGAGGAGGGAAGTGGGGTTGGGGAGGAGGAGGAGGGATGTGGGGAGGAGGGAGGAGGAAGAGGGATGTGGGGATGAGGGGGAAGGAGGAGGTGATCCTCTGGTGCATAAACATGGCCTCACTTAATGACGGTCAGTCAGAGAAGAGGCGACCCTTTTTTTCTCCTCTTTCAGTGAAATCTATAAACATTTTGATAAGCAAGTGTATCATGCAGATGTTGAATAGGTTTTCGAATACGTAAGTAACATTAATTTTCCTGGGTTTTGTAGCATGTCATTTCTTGAGTCGTTGTCTTGCCATAAGCATCTAAAACAGCAACAGGGAAACATGTGATGTTTGTAATAAGGACAATGATGTCGGTGTGTAACAAACATCCAGCACAGAAAACAAAAGACGAATGATCTGGTCGCATTCAAGGTGTTGAGTATCTTATCGCGGTTATCTGTTTAGGGAATCACTTCCTGGGCAGTGTCGATCAATCTCGCGGTTGGTTTACACTCCTACACGTCCCTCCTAGATTTCCGTAGTTTACATGCCTCTGAATACAGTGTTGACCCCCTCAAATTTCCGTAGTTTACATGCCTCTGAATACAGTGTTGTCCCTCCCAGATTTCCGTAGTTTACATGCCTCTGAATACAGTGTTGACCCCCTCAAATTTCCGTAGTTTACATGCCTCTGAATACAGTGTTGACCTCCTCAGATTTCCGTAGTTTACATGCCTCTGAATACAGTGTTGACCCCTCAAATTTCCGTAGTTTACATGCCTTTGAATACAGTGTGGACCCCTCAAATTTCCGTAGTTTACATGCCTTTGAATACAGTGTGGACCCCTCAAATTCTATGTAGACTATGAGGATGGAGTGAGTCGTTTGAAGAGACGGTGTATATTCATTCTTTAATTTCCCTCCTCAAAGAAACCTGGGGATCCAAATGTCCAAATCCGCGCGTTCATAAAGCTAGCTGGGTGTACCCGAAGGGTTTGGTTTGGAGGGGATCCTAGCATCCATTTTGTCTTAGGGGCTAAGGGGGGAGTTGGGGGAGTCTCAGCACCTGAGTCTTGGCTAGGAGCTTGAGGTCCCCCTATAGGGGCACTCTGATGTCCCAGTCCCCAGCGGATGGCTTGATCTGCCAGGCTGGGGTGGGAGTCGTAGCATCGGGGGAGCTGGGGTGACTTAAGTTATTCACACCTTGTTGTTGGCAAACTGTGGGGTGCCAACACCATGGTGCCTAGCTGGGTGTGGGCAGGGACTATCGTGTGTGTCCCAGCACCCGTGTGAGAAATGGCTCCCCACCCACTGAGGTGGCCTAGTGTCCCAGCGCTCGGGTGGTGAACTCCCAGCGCCCTCTCCCTAGGTGGTTGGTGGGAAGGGGCTGTGGCGTGGTGTCAGCACCCATGGTGTGCCTGGTTCTCCACCCTTGTGGGTGTTGGTTGACGCGACCGTGAGGCCCCCAGTAATGCTGTCGTTAACTGGATCTCACACACACACACACACACACACACTGGGCGGTGGCGTGGTGTCCTTGTATTATGTGTGGTCACTGGTAGCACGAGAGCCGCTGGCCGAGGGTGTTGGCCAGGCGGCTTTTGGGAGGGGGGAGGAGTTCACACACACACACACACACACACACAACCCCCGGAACTACGCACAAGACACCTACCCAGAGGCCCCGAGGTGGAAACACGCCTGAGTCTTCTCGCGACGGCAGCCCGGGATCACACAAGAATATATGAGGTTGGAGAGGGAGGTTGATGACAGATATCGCCCCTGCGAACTTCTCATAGTTCAGCGTTGTTAGCCGCTAAGCGTATAGCCTGGGAAGGTGAGCGGCTAATTGTGGTGCGTGTGTACTGCTGGCAAGTCGTTAGCGCTGTGATGACGGTCGTGTGGTGGTGGTGGAGGTGGTGGTGGTGGGGGTGGTTGTCTTCGTTGACGTGGTTGCCCTGGTGGTGGTGGTGTCTTAGTTGACGTGGTTGCCGTGGCGGTGGTGGTAGTGGTGTCTTAGTTGACGTGGTTGCCATGGTGGGGAAGGCGAGGGTTTTTCGACATTGGTGAAGGACATCACGTTTGCTCGTAGCAAGGGGTGTGTTTTGCGATGGTTGAGTGCGTGAGCGTTGAGATAATTATATGTGACAGTGGCAAAAGAGTGCGTGTGCATGTGTGTGTGTGTGGGTGTGTGTGGTAACCAGCGTGCGTGCGCAGGTGAGGGGTTGATTTTTGCTACAAATCAGCGAATGTTTCGTATTATGCATTGATGTCTTATCATGTGGGCGTCGGCGCAATTGAGGATACAGAGTGCGGGGGAAAAAATGAAAAAAGGCCCTCAAGTTATAGGCACGAGTGATGGCGTGACAAGTTACAGAATAAGTGAACCATTTGAAAAGGCTGGACGAGAAAAGATTCTCCATCTTCATTAGGGTAAGTTTCGGATACTTTTCAGTTACGTTAAGTAGAACATTGACAATAATGTTATGGATGAGATGCTCACACATATCTTGTATAGTTCGCTGCGATCTATCTCTGAAGTCACTATTCATACAAGAGTCGTATCCATGATGTGGGTTGGGGGGGTTGAGATTGTGCTGGCAAAGTTCACAGAAGGGCAAACTCCCATAAGATGTTACAATTCGTATTTCAGTACATACATTACATAGTTTCAGACGGTAAGTTTTACCGACTAGCGGTAAGTTTTACCGACTAGATGCAAAAAGTGGATACAAATGTAAAATTTCAGGTCTCTTGTTATCAACAATAAGGTGTTGTGACATTTCTTGTATGGTTTTGTTTACATCTATCCATAATAGGCTCTCTGTAGCCCAGCCAGAGAAATCATATACACATGGTTCTTCTAGTAACGATCACCACTGGAAAGAAAAGATAAAAAAGGTGAGTACTTCCGTTTATCACATCCTCAGACAGAGTGGGGGTGACACAGGTGTTGAGGTCCTTAAAAACACAGAGGTAGCAGTGAGGCTGGCGGGGGTTTCATTAATCCCAGTGGAGTGCAGGTGGGCATTTCTAGCTGACATTATGATGGCTGAGGGATCGGCTTCTTCTGATTTCACCTCGAGCCCAGAAGATATTGTCCAAGTTCTTTCCCAGTGACTGTGTTTTCTTCAAGGCATGTAGACCTATGTTATGATCACTCTACATCCTTCGAAGCATAAGAGTTTGTTCATTCAGCAGTCGTCTCACGCATTGGGGTGAGCCCCAGTATGAGAGGGGAGTCATAGAAACTACACTCTGACTCCATCATGGGTGACTTTGTTATGTCTTGAAGTCTAGGTGAAGGTTACGTAGTGCAGTTAGTAGGGGTGAGGGAGTCGCTCATTATCAACCCATCTTTCTTTGGAGACATGAGCAAATTTGAGGGGGGGATGAGAGTAGCAAACGATTCAGATTGGAGTTCGTAGCTAGCACAATTATTGGTCGTGACGTCTTATTTGTAGATAGAGACTATCAAGACTGTGTTACATGAACAGCCCTGCCGGCAGTACCAGTGGTGTGTTGCAGGGAGCCGTCTGTACGTGCGGTTTGTGAGATTATGTTCGTTGGTGATGGTGTCTATGTGCCTGAGGGGAAGGGGGTAGAGTGTGGCGTTGGTGGTGGTGGCAGGAGAGGGAGAGTGTGGCGTTGGTGGTGCTGGCAGGAAAGGGAGAGTGTGGCGTTGGTGGTGCTGGCAGGAAAGGGAGAGTGTGGCGTTGGTGGTTTAGGAGAGGGAGAGTGTGGCGTTGGTGGTGGTGGCAGGAGAGGGAGAGTGAGGCGTTGGTGGTGCTGGCAGGAAAGGGAGAGTGTGGCGTTGGTGGTGCTGGCAGGAAAGGGAGAGTGTGGCGTTGGTGGTTTAGGAGAGGGAGAGTGTGGCGTTGGTGGTGGTGGCAGGAGAGGGAGAGTGTGGCGTTGGTGGTGGTGGCAGGAGAGGGAGAGTGTGACGGGCGGAGAGAGTGTGGCGTTGGTGGTGGTGGCGGCAGGAAAGGGAGAGTGTGGCGTTGGTGGTGGTGGTGGCAGGAGAGGGACAGTGTGGCGTTGGTGGTGGTGGCAAGAGAGGGAGAGTGTGGCGATGGTGGTGGTAGTGGCAGGAGAGGGAGAGTGTGGCGTTGGTGGTGGTGGCAGGAGAGGGAGGATGTGGCGTTGGAGGTGGCAGTAGGAGAGGGAGGGAGAGTGTGGAGTGGAGGTCGGAGGAAGAGTCATGCGCCTCTGTTGTCTGGTCTTCCGCCACTCTTCCTCTGGGTCCAGTGCCTGGCGGATTCATGTTCTTCGTCCAGTAGCGGAGGAACTACACGTGCACATATGTAAGGTCTGGGATCTCGGGGAAAACCAACACTCAGTTGTTACTTGAACGCTGCGTCCAGCACCGCCACAGACGCCACAACCGCCACGGACGCCACAATCACCACAGACACCACAACCACCACAGACGCCACAACCACCACAGACGCCACAACCACCACAGACGCCACAACCTCTACGGACGCCACAGACACCACAACCACCACGGACGCCACAACCACCACAGACGCCACAACCTCTACGTACACCACAACCACCACGGACGCCACAATCACCACAGACGCCACAACCACCACAGACGCCACAAACTCAACGGACGCCACAACCACCACAGACGCCACAACCACCACAGACGCCACAACCTCTACGGGCGCCACAACCACCACGGACGCCACAACCACCGCAGACGCCACAACCACCAGGGCCACCACCACTACCACAGTGTTGCTGACTCCCACCAACACCTTCATAGCCTCTCTGGTCACTGTCTCCACCACCTTAGTCATCACCAACCCTCACCGACCCTGCCACCCTCTCCACCAAGGCTCCAACACCAAGTCTCCCGCTTGTTCCTCCACCACCGTCCTTCATCATCCCCACCGCCAGCATCACCATCACCACAGCAACCACCAGTCCCACGGTCATCACCAACACTATCTTCATGACCACCATCAAAAACACCATATCCAACATAGCTACCACACCTCCACCACCTCCACCACAGCAGCAGCAGAAATCGGCACCTCCATGATATATATACACTCGCCATTTCCCGAATCAGCGAGGTAGCGTCAAGAACAGATAACGGAGCCTTAGAGGGAATAGCCTTACTCGGCCTCCTTTCCTGTTCCTTCATTTGGAAAGTAGAACTAAAGGGGAGGATTTCCAGCTACCCCCGCCCGCTCCCACCCCTTTTAGTCGCCTCCTACGACATGCAGGGATTACGTGGGAAGTATTCCTTCTCCCCTATCCCAGGTATATATATATATATATATATATATATATATATATATATATATATATATATATATATATATATATATATATATGTATATATATATATATATATATATATATATATATATATATATATATATATATATATATATATATATATAGAAATGAAGCTTTCTGTTTCAGCGCCTCCGCATAGCTATCCACCCAGCGGACTGTATATTGTATCATCGAACTCACTCTGGTTCCGACAACGGGGTCGTTACGTTAGCAGAAATCGTAAGGGAGTCTGTTGGTCTGTCTTAACTGTCTCTCTCTCTCTCCCTCTCGTTAAGTACACCTAAGAGCCGGCCACTACCCCATAATGGTGAGGGGCCTGAACGAGCAGAATTGCGAAATACCACTAAATAACCCTCAGGTTTACGGCCAACTCCACGAAAACAAGCGAGGTCAATTGACCTCATCATGTGGTTGACGTCACTCACCAAAGGAGGAAAGACTGTGATACTAATGATGATATATATATATATATATATATATATATATATATATATATATATATATATATATATATATATATATATATATTTTTTTTTTTTTTTTTTTTTTCAAAAGAAGGAACAGAGAATTGGGCCAGGTGAGGGTATTCCCTCAAAGGCCCAGTCCTCTGTTCTTAACGCTACCTCGCTAATGCGGGAAATGGCGAATAGTTTGAAAGAAAGAAATATATATATATATATATATATATATATATATATATATATATATATATATATATATATATATATATATATATATATATATATATATGTGTGTGTGTGTGTGTGTGTGTGTGTGTGTGTGTGTGTGTGTGTGTATGTGTGTGGGTGTGTGTGTGGGTGTGTGTCTGTGGGTGTGTGTGGGTGTGTGTTGGGTGTGTGTGTGTGTGTGTGTGTGCGTGTGTGTAAGTTACAGAACAACATTTCTATTTGTCCTCATGTAACATCACCAGAAGACAGGACTTAAGTTTACACGTCAGTTTCACAATACATTTTGCACACACACAACAACACTGGGGAGGGTGAACTAAAGCATTGAGGTAATCAATATAACAGATTAGTGTATTATAATCACTCATTAGAAGCGTTATCACAGCTTGAGGAGCAGAAACAAACATACTATGGAGCCAATTATGATGCGTATAGCAACGATATATTCTCAGTGATGTGAGGGTAATTATCCACACTGTTTTTTTAAACTGAAATAAAGTGAGGGAAATGAGATGCAGATTAACCAGCCCTGGGAAATGCAAGGATGGGCGACGGCTGGATAATTGGTGTGGTGAAGGGAACTGGTTTTGTGGTGTCGCTGGCTCTGTTGTAGTGGGTGTTGTGTTGTGGTAGGTGTTGTGTTGCTGGCTCTGTTGTAGTGGGTGTGTGTGGTGTGTTGTGTTGCTGCCTGTGTAGTGGGTGTTGTGTTGTGGTAGGTGTTGTGTTGCTGGCTCTGTTGTAGTGGGTGTTGTGTTGTGGTAGGTGTTGTGTTGCTGGCTCTGTTGTAGTGGGTGTTGTGTTGTGGTAGGTGTTGTGTTGCTGGCTCTGTTGTAGTGGGTGTTGTGTTGTGGTAGGTGTTGTGTTGCTGGCTCTGTTGTAGTGGGTGTTGTGTTGTGTGGTGGTTGTGTTGCTGGCTCTGTTGTAGTGGGTGTTGTGTTGTGGTGGGTGTTGTGTTGCTGGCTCTGTTGTAGTGGGTGTTGTGTTGTTGTAGGTGGTTGTGTTGCTGGCTCTGTTGTAGTGGGTGCTGTGTTGTGGTGGTGGTTGTGTTGCTGGCTCTGTTGTAGTGGGTGTTGTGTTGTGGTGGTGGTTGTGTTGCTGGCTCTGTTGTAGTGGGTGTTGTGTTGTGGTAGGTGTTGTGTTGCTGACTCTGTTGTAGTGGGTGTTGTGTTGTGGTAGGTGTTGTGTTGCTGGCTCTGTTGTAGTGGGTGTTGTGTTGTGGTGGTGGTTGTGTTGCTGGCTCTGTTGTAGTGGGTGTTGTGTTGTGGTGGTGGTTGTGTTGCTGGCTCTGTTGTAGTGGGTGTTGTGTTGTGGTGGTGGTTGTGTTGCTGGCTCTGTTGTAGTGGGTGTTGTGTTGTTGTAGGTGTTGTGTTACTGGCTCTGTTGTAGTGGGTGTTGTGTTGTGGTAGTGTTGTGTTACTGGCTCTGTTGTAGTGGGTGTTGTGTTTCTGCCTCTGTAGTGGTCAAACTGTCTTGCAGTGAATGTGTTATTGTCAGTGTTGTGTTGCTAGTTCTGTTGTGATGAATATTGTGTTCCATGTTTTGTCGTCGTTTGTTTGTGTTGCTGGCTTTGTTGTACTTAAGTTCCTTTGTAGAGAGTGTTGTGACGTGTATTGTCTCACGAGTATAGTCCTTGAGGGGTCACTTTGCAGTGACTGCTGTGCTGGACCTCCTCACTGCAGTGAGTCTCGTGTTGTGGGCACTGCTGCGGTGATTGCCGAGTTGAGACTTTATGACAGTGAGAGTTGCATTACAGTCTCGGTGGATGGGAGTGTTCTCTCACCAGTGACTAGCAGTGTAGACGACAGTGAAGGTGTAAATTAGGAGGAGCGCGGGTTTCTTCTGTCTGTGGGCAGGTCGGGGTGTGTGAGAGGCCGTGAGTGGAGCGTCTTGCAAGGGCAATGGAGGAGAGGGCTGGGGTCTGAGTCAACTGTGAGGTAAAAACTGCAGGGTACACGACACTAGCAGAGACTTAATGGGTGTCAGTAAAGTGGGGATATTACGGAGTGTTCAGGGAGCGGAGGAGAAGGAAGAGAGGAAGAGGAAGAAGAAGGGAAGAGGAGGAGGAGGAGGAGGAGGAGTATAGAGCTGTCAGAGAGACTTAATGGGTGTCAGTAAAGTGGGGATATTACAGGATGTTCAGGGAGCGGAGGAAAAGGAAGAGAGGAAGAGGAAGAAGAAGGGAGGAAGAGGAGGAGGAGGAGGAGGAAGAGTATAGAGCTGAGGAGGATGTGGGGAAAGGTGATTAACTTCTGGAAGAGGAAGTAGGAGCAGCCGGAGGGTTGAGGTGGGAGAGGGGAGGGTGGATATGAGAGG